>NC_133387.1:95053230-95356261 GCF_047511655.1 Castor canadensis
TCTAGACCAGTAACTGAAGAAGGAAGACCACAGTCCCAATGCAAATATCAAGCAAAGAAGGGGACAGAGTCAATGAAATTTGTAGATGATATTTCCAGGTGAGGAAAGACTCCAGACACAAAACACAAGTAATGCCTCTCTGTGCCTGGGGACTCAGGTCAAATGAACTGAAATAAAACTAAGCCAGAGTTTTAATCAGGAGAAATTTAGTGCAGAAGAAATTTGCCATTAGCTCCTATGGAGTAAATGATACAGTGGGTTTTCTAGACCTTAATTTTATGACTTAAAACTATCAATGGCACACTGTTCCCCAAAGCAGAGGATCTGAAATTGAGAAACCAGCTTTGGGATGGGGGGAGGACTGGGGATGGTCTTTATAGACATTTTCTTCCTAAATATTTTATTACTCCCACTAGAGAATAAAAGTCTTAATAGCAACAATAATAGCAAACCACCTTAGTTTAGGATGGCGAGTGCTCAAAACCCCATAATAGGCTGGATGACTCCATAAACAGTCACAGAATTATAGAATCATAGAATCTTAAAAGACTTTAGGGAACATCTACTCCCTGCAGGAATTCCTTTTATAACACTTCTAACAGATGGTCATCCATCTGCATCATCGCATCTATGATAGGAGCTCAGTGGCTTTTTAGGAATCTCATTCCTGTGATAGACAATTACGGTATCTATTCCTCAGGAAGTTTTCTTATATATTAAATGAAAATGTGTTCTGTAACTTTCCCCCATTTGTTCAGATTCTACCTTCTGTTACACTGAGGAATTATCCCATTCTATTTCAGCTTCCATCTGAAATACTCTTCAAATATATTACATAAAATAAAAATGTTCCACTTAGAAGTTAAACTTTGGAGGAACTTCCAGAAATATTCCTATGATGTCATTTTTTATTTCCTGTGCTTTAATTTCCTTTATGTCTAGTAACTAAAGGATGTTCCACCTAAGCATAAAACTTTCCCTTTTATTTATTCTTTCATCTCTACTGAGCAAAGCATGTGCTTGCTGGCAAAGAAGGGCAAAGATGAATAAGACAAGACCTCTACTCCGAGATAATAATGTGCTAAAATAAATTGTGAAAGCAGAAGAAAACTAATGAATGGTATAAAAGGCAGTGCAGTGTTGCTGACAGAGTTCAAGGAAATCAAGAAATTATTCTACAGTGGAGTTAGGAGTAGGAAAAGTTAGGAAAGATTTCAAGAGTGAAGGTTCTCTTAAGTTGCATTTCAAAAGAAAGTATAAGTTTCACTCAGGAAAAAAGAAAGGAAGGTCTTTTCCTAAAACCCATACACTAGACATGTCATTTTTTGAATGCCACATGATCCATTTGGGAATCTGTGAGCATCAGGAAAAGGAAGAGAAATCTTGGGGAATCAACTGTCAGGTAGGTTCTGCTCATAGGAGGGACATCCTTGCATGCCATGTATGGAGTACGGACATACAAGAAATCCAGAGGAGCCATGGACAGTTTGAGCAGAAAAGTGACAGAATAAAATAAACCTCAGGAAAGCAAGCTGATGGCAGTTATGTTAAATGGAATGAAAGAAGGAAATGGGGGGTTGGTGGAGATTAAGCAACTAAAGACTCAACTAGAGATTATAAGAGGAAAAAGATGAAGTAGAAACTTATCTTTGGAACACCACCAGTTAGAGACTGAGAGAAGAAGTAAACATAAGAGACGGGAGAAAGTATCTGTAGAGGTTGAAGAAGGGTCTTGTGTTGGGGGAAAAGACATCCCTGGAAATTTTAGCCAAAGTTTAAAGCCCTGCCCACAAATAAGAGGAAGGCAGCTTGGCTGTTTCCATAACTTGGCTATTGTGAATAGTGCTAAAATAAACATGGGTGTGCAGGTGCCTTTGGAATAACCTGAGTCGCATTCCTTTGGGTATTTCCCTAGGAGTGGGATTGCTGAATCATATGGCAGATCTATGTTTAGTTTTTTAAGAAGCCTCCATCAATGTTTTCCAGAGTGGTTGTACCAGCTTGCATTCCCACCAGCAGTGTATGAAGATTCCTTTTCCTCCACATCCTTGCCAACATTTGTTGTTGTGTTTTTGATGATAGTTATTCTAACAGGGGTGAGGTGGAATCTTAGTGTGGTTTTGATTTGCATTTCCTTTATGGCCAGAAGAGGTCTGGTAGAGATGAATCAATTCGGGTTGCAATATACTTGTGCATGGAAGCAATGCTAGGAATCTCTCTGTATAGCTATCCTTATCTCAAACTGGAAAAAATGCTATGTCTTTCTTATTATTGCTTATGTCTTCTCTTCAACAAAATTGAAGAAGAAGGCAGAACAGGTTCTGCCTGTAAGCGAGGGGGCTGGAGGGAGAGGGAGAGGGCTGGAGGCAGGAGGGAGACATGACCCAATGTATGCACATATGAGTAAATGAATAAAAAAAAATAAGAGGAAGGCAGGGCAGGAGCTGACAGTGGAAAGGAGATGGAGCAGAGAAGATGGGCTTACATTTACATGTGGAGTTTCTGGTCAGACACCAGGCAGTAATGTGCGGGGGAATGTTTAGAAACTGACTTTTGAGGGATTCAAGCAAGGAAAGGGAACCCCTGATTGATAACATATGCCGATTTCATAGTGTGGCTGCTTTTGAGATGACAATGTGACATCACTGACCACTGAACATGGACTTGGGAAGAGACTCTAGCAATGGGCTGTAGATAGCTGGTAGCAACCAGCTCCAAGACACCATGGCAACCAGGTAAAGGATATTGAAGAAGATAGCTAGGGTTGAACCAGGACTGCTCCTTCCTTATTGCCAAGGAAACAGAACGCACAGCCAATGCTGTGACCACGGAATGACCTGAGCATCCCTACTGATGAGCTTTCCACTGCAGCCAAAAGCACAAACAGGTGTCATTCTCTCTTCATAAACATTCACATAAAAACCATAAAACCAAGCACTGACAGCAACCAATGAGTTTATGCTAGTTTTATTTTTCATAATGTCCTAGGATGATTCCTCCTTTAAGATTTATTATTGCTTTGCCTGCCATGAAATGGTAACTAAGTGTTTTCCTAAATCAGTTTAAAGGTTGCTTTGTTTCACTGCTACCTTTGCAACACCTCTGGGCTGTCGACTCTTTTATAATGGCTCGTGATGATGTTGCTCAGTCAATCATAGGATGCAATTTGGTCTTTTGTTAGAAAAGAAAACACTAGAAGCTACTCTTTTTCTCTTTTCAGATATATGAAAATCTAGCATCATGACAAGATAATATTGGGGCAGAGGCAGTTAATGATGCTATGTGGTTGGTAAGGGGCTTTATGTGGAACAAGAAATTTAGAAGGTGGGAAGGCTCATATAAAGAATGGTTGAAAGTCATGCACTGGGGGTGAATTTAAGCATGATAAAAACTTTTGTAAATGTCACAACATACCCCCAGCACAATAATTTTATATGATAAAGAAAAAGAAAGTCATGCACTGGAACAGAAGGTAGGAGCAAAGAGGGGGAAAAAAGAAAGGTCCAAAAGGATTTTACTAAGACTCAACAATGAAACATTCTAATTTCTCACTTGTGTATTTCCAACTCTAGCAGACATCATCCTATGCCCTCCTCAGGACACAGCATCCAATTAAATAATTTTTGCAACCATTTCTTATATTAATACTTAGGGAAACAACAAACTCTTCATTTCCCACATAGCAGCCAAATGTTATTTTAAATGCATTAAACAGATTGTAACACTCCTCTAATCAAAGACTTCCAAAAATATCTCATCACATTTAAAATACAATCTAACTAAGTTCAGATCATGGTCCACAAGCCCCCAAATGGGTTAAACAATCCCTGCTTGATAACCTCATCTTTATTTAGCATCCCCAGCTCACTACTTTCCAACCAGGCTGCTTTTCCTTAAATATACCAAGCTCACTGCTGCCTCTTCCTGGAACAATCTTCCAGGCTCAGTAAAAGAGTGGTTTGCTCATTCTCTCTCAACTCTCAAGTCAACTATCACCCCATCAGATGTTCCATCCTTATTATGATTTGAATATAGAATGGTCCTCATAGGCTCATGTGTTAAAGCCTAGGTTTCCAGCTGGCGGCACTATTTTGAGAGGTTCTGGAAACTTTAGAAGATGGAGCCTTGCCCAAGAAAGTAAGTCATGGGGGGGTGAGTCCTTGGAGAGTATCTTGTCATGGGTCCTTCCTGTTTCTCTCTCTCAGTTTCCTGTCCACCATGAGGTGAACAGTTTTATCTTCCACGTGGTCCCACCACCATGCTGTTCTGCCCAAGTGCGTGGGGCCAAGCAACCATGAACTGAATCCTCTGAAACTGTGAATTGAAACAAGTCTTTCTTCTTTACATTGTTTATGTCAAGAATTTCATCACAGTGGCGCAAAGTCTGACCAACATAGTCCCTGACCACCAGTATCTACAGTAACTCACCACCCCCACTCTGTTATTCTCTTCCAAATCAAATATTCATGTATTTAATTGATTAATAGTTTATTTTTTATCCCCACCTAGAATGTGGGCCTCGTGAAGGATGCTGTCGAATTTCTTACTGAATCTCTAGTACTTGGCATAACTTTGAACAGACAGAAGGTATTTTTAAAAAAGAGTGTAGATAGAGAATGCTCCCATTCCTACCAACTGGACACATTTTTTTCAATGAGAAGGAAACTTTGTAAAAGAATGACCCTTATGTCCACCATCTTTACCTTCACTATATCTAAATAAAATGCCCTGCCACCGTGATGCTGTATTATACAACACAACAAACAGAATCATGCAGATACATGCTGCCCAGGAGCATAGTCGGGCAGGTCATTTAAAAGAAACAGAAGTAAGAGAAAATGTATGATTTCTTCCTGCCATACTGGAATTTGGCACTGCAATTTACAGTGCTCAGGAAGCACTGCAGTATGGTAAGATAAATCTACATATGAGTTTCCTTCCATCATTCATTCACCAAACTATCATTTACTACATAGAGGTATGGTGCAAAGAACTGATGATATAAGGATGAGAATTCAAAATCTCTACCTTAAAATATTTAAAATAGCTAGGCATGATGACACTCACCTGAAATTCCAGAATCAAGGAAGCAGGAGGATCTCAAGATTGAAGCCAGGCCTGGGCTACATAGGAAGATGCTATTTCAACAACAAAAAATATCTAAAATAGAGAAACAGATATAAAAAGAATCTTGATACAATATGATCAATGCTATAATAAAAATAAGAAAACAATACTGAGAGACAGCAGAGGAAAGAATGGTCAACTTCATTGAAGAGGGAACTAATGATGCCAATGATCATTCTTGCATGAGTTTAAAAGGAAAACAAGGAAAGGAGCACAGAAAACAGAACAGCATGTAGAAAGCCACTAAACCCTGAAAATACACTACTTGTTTCGGGAATTAGTTAATTTTACACAGCATTGAGTGTTTGTATATGTGTAGAGATGGGTCATGTCTTACCAAAATATAACAAAGAGCAAAGACAAGAGAACTATACACTCTTTACAAATATAAGGACAAAAATACTATATAAAATATAATAAATGGAATCCAACAGTATAAGAATAATACAGCATAGCCAAATTGTGGGAGGAATTTAGGAATGCAAGGTTGACTTGCTATCAAAATATCTAAAGGTACAATTTTCACATTAATAGATGAAAGAACGACTGTCTGTTCATGTTGACAAATGCAATATACAATAAATTCAACATTAATCTTGATTTTAAAGTTGCTCATATATGGTGAAACTGAATGCTTCTTTAATACTAAGAAGACTCGGCCTCATTTTAAGGGGCCAGAATTAGGTTTAGTGATGAAACAGTAAAGGCATGTCAATAAATTAAAAAAAAAGAAAGCCTTCTCCTTACGACTATTATCAGTATTCTTAAAGTTATATTTTCTAAAATTACTGAGGAAAACAAAGAATAAGCACAGATTTTAGAAGGCAATGGGCAGAATTTTACTTGCTTACAAATGACAGGTCTATAACTGAGAAACTTCAGGAGAAAAAGGTCAGCTGTTAAAACCCAAATGCCAGCAACAGTTCAACCAGTCAAGGTAACAAGAAATAGACATTAAAAATGAAGAACTAGTAAAAACCAAATAATACAATGTACTCATGTAAAAAGAGAAATAGTTCTGGAGGAATACAGTAGACATGTATACATTTTACAAAAGCTCTGTATTACATAAGCATAAATAATGTGACAGGAATCAGAATAATAAATTTAAAAAGTAATTTTTAAAAATCACTTTGGCTGCACAGTGAAGATTAGGATGACAAGGCAGGGCCCACACTGGTCCATCATGGGATGGAGGGGGATACTTTTAGGGGTGGGTGAAGGGCAAATAATTGGAAACAAGAAAAGTCAAGGTCTACATCAAGATAATGATGACTGTTAATGCAACCAAGGAAATGGATTTTATTTTTTAAATTATGCTCATAATTTTTATTTTTATTATCATTTTATTATTGTACTGGGGTACATTTATGGCATTTACAAAAATGCCTACAATATATCTTAGGTGGATTTTAGATATGTGTGAGAGTTCCCATCAACAAGATTCAGAAATGATGAACTACTTCAGCATGAAGGCTAAAGGAGAGGGAAGAAACATGCATTCAGCAAATAGATGCTCTTGACTGAAGGCACTGTGTTAGGCACATCATAGACAATCATAAATGTATTTGTTACTTGATTGAAAAGTAAAAGGAGAATAAAAACATTTTTTCTTAAGACCTAAGTAATACTCACTGAACAGAAATCAATCTTAACACAGAGGTGAATCAGTGACAAGAGGAAATTTGTATTGCAAGCTTATAGTAAAGGTCCCCTATGAATGTTGACTCTATAACTCTTTCTTGTTTAATGTTCATGACAGAAACTCTCAGAAGTCAAGAAGAAAAGGGAGTAAGAATGCAAAGAATAAACCTTAAGAGTGAAAGACTAAAATTTAAGTCACTTTTTAAGTATAAATAAACCTAGGAAGAATGAAAGGAATTCAGTTTGCAATTATAAACATGAAGAATTTTTATACAATAAAAAATAAGAAAACCAAAATAGTGAAAGTAAAATATGAACTACTAACTGGCAAGAAATTTAAACTTTGGTTTATAATGAAATATTTCAAACAGAAAAGAACAAAGAGGCTGGCAGAGTGGCTTAAGCGGTAAGAGTGCCTGCCTAGCAAGTGTGAGGCCCTGAGTTCAAACCCGAGTGAAACAGACACACAAAAAAAGAACAGAGAGTAATATAACATATCACCAGCACCAAAATAATATCTAGTTATATAGTTTTTAGGTTTTTAAAAGACTGAAAATATTTAAAGTAGAGTAGAAATCTCTTTGATCTTTGCCCGCCTTATTTTTACTCTCCTTCCTTCCTCCACAAAAGCAAAAGACTATCATTTCTTTTTTTTTTTCTTGGTGGTACTGGGGTTTGAACTCAGGGCATCAAGCTTGCTAGACAAGTGCTCTACCACTTAAACCATACCACCAGCCCTCACTATCCTTTCTTTATAATTTTATTAACACAATTTATATTAAATAATAATATAGTAGATAACTTAGACATATAAATCAAATAAATATAAATATAATTTATACAATAAATTAGAACATCATATACTATCTAAAATGAGTAATTATTAACATAATTTAGCATATTAAATTTTATTCCATATAATTGTTTCCATGAATCACCTGTGATATTCTGCTATATTTTTAATTTCACATAAGTGAGATTGTACTGTACACATTCTTCTTTATGCATGAGGATGCATTACAGGCAGTTTATTCACTATAACCAATGTGTCTATGTTTTTAAGCTATACATTTAAATCATAGATAATACAGCATTTCCAATTTGCTGCTACTGTCTGAAATATTCCAAATATACATCCTTGCTTGTTTTTTGGCTACTTTTTGAAAATTTTGTAAAGTTTAATTTTATTATACGTTATATCAATCTTTTGGAATTTAGAGGCTTTTTGGAATGTCTAATGATAATGTTCCATGTGTGCTTAATAAATGGGTGCTTTTTCTTTTGACTAGACATGTCTGTTAAATCACACAGCTCCAATTGTTCAAAATTTCTACATTTTACAAGTTTTCAGGCCGAACTACCCATTTCTGAGAGTAGTGTGTGAAAATCTTTCCTTATGATTAAGAAGCTGTGGAATTCTCTATGTAGGTTGGGTAATTTTTGATGAAAATGTGAAGTCAGTATTATCCTGAGTGAGCATCGGCATGAATGTGACACTTTCTTAGCATGCTGGTTCACATATCATGTTTAAAATTTATTTTATCCGATACTATTGCTATAGCAGCCTTTACTGGTTAGCATTAGGACAATTTTTTCCATAGCTTTAGCTTCAATTGGTGTGTCGTTCTGTTAGGTTTTCTTCTTGCAAACCACATATTCCCACCTGTAGCTACTTTAGAAATTCAATTCGAGGCTCTCCAGTTTCTAATAGGCAATTTTAGTCTATAATTTTTCTGAAAACTGACCTATTACATTTTTGTCTTCCAGCTCTCTGTGTTTTCCACACATGAATGTTTTTCTTCTTTCTTGTTCTACTTCCTCCCTTCTATTTTCTTTAGGAAAACAAAATGTTTTTGCTGTCTGATCCAGTAGTTGTTTACCCTACAGAAACAAGAAATCATGCACCATGCTTTTAGGTCTGTAATGTTGAACTTAGACAGGTGTTCAACAGTAAAGAACACCACGAAATGTTTTATAATCACTTGAAGCATTCCAAAGCCTCTGTCGCATCATGACAAAATGTTTGCTCGTGCTCTTTTAGGAGAAAAAGAAGACTACAAAATTCCGTGTGCACCATGTGTATGTGATTTCAACTGTGTAAAGATCTGTTGGTGTTTGAGTGAACGGTGTGCAAGCCATCTGCTTCCTCTGAATGGTACTGCCCTCTTCTGCTATGGGTGTCCTTGTGGGTTCCCTGGCACATTTGATTCAGCTTATGTCACACATCCCTCACTGTTTTCACTCTGATAAGTCCTAACTGCTGGTGCACAAACTCCTCCACAAGTCCTCCCGAACCCACCTCATTATTCAAGCATTCTCCAGGGAAACACCCATATCCCATAGGACGTATGCAAATGTGCTATTGTAGTGTGTTGGGTGGGGAAGAGGTGGGATTTTAAAGAATTTGCTCACAAGATTATAGAGGCTGGCAAGTGCAAGATTTCCAGCGTGGGCTCTGGGAAGAGCTGATGTTGCAGCTGAAGAAGGCAGTCTGCTGGCAGAACTCTCTCTGCTTTGAGAGAGGTCAGTCTTTTCCCATGAAGGCCTTCAACTAATAGCATGGGGCCCACCCACATTATAGAAGGTAATCTGCTTTTCTTAAAGTCTACTAATTTAAACTAATTTAAATGTTAATCTCTGCATAGACACATCTAGTAAGTATCTGGTTACTGTTGCTTAGCCAAAATTGACAGATAACATTAGCCACCATCCTTACCTTGCTCATGACATTCAATCATCCACCTATCCATGCAGTAAATTTTCACTGAATACCAAGACATGCCAGACCTGAGTCTTCTCTGAGTTAGCCCAAGCTAATAACTTCTGCTCAAAGCAATAAATCCTAGATAACTGGACACCCTTCTGACTATTAGGAATCTGCTATGGAAATGATCCCCCCTTTTGAGCAGGAAAGGGCCTGCAAAAAGAAAAGAAGATGCAAATATAAATAGTATTGTGTGCAGACAGTGGGGATAATTTCTTTTAAATTACCTTCTCTGATTCCAGGTTTTGTTTTGTTTTAATACAATGGAATAAATGAATTCCAGGCTTTGGTAAGACAATAGAAATTGGAAAAGCCATCACAAAAAATGTATGCAAGGTAGAAATTTAGTTCTCAGGGATTTTCAGAGGTTTATGCTTAAATCCTTAACACAGAAATAAAAGTTCTGGAAAATGCTTTTCATCCCCTCAGGACGCCTGTGCTTATTACATTAGCAGAGTGTCTTTTTCACTGGCCTTATAGTCACCTCCCTGCTGCCAAATTGGCAGGCCCTCTTCTATCCCAACCTTCTGTTTCTGGGTGAAAAATGATTTTTGAAGCAAGTTTGGCTTATGCTATGCAAAAACTTCTCAGAGACACAGCTTCCAAGGTATTAAATAACAGCTGAAAAAAATTTTTAAAAATATATAGTAGTAAACAAGCAATCCTTTAGAACATCCTCTGGTTATCATAAAGGTTCTAGGATTAGGGGTGGGGGCATGGCTTAAGGGGTAAAGACAATATTGTCTCCTTAGAGAAACTGCATATCAAGAGTGATTATCAACATAACAGCTCATTTGCCTGTTTCTCATTACTTATGATCTTTTGACCTAGAAGAGAGCAGGGGCAAGAAATGGCCTCCTTCTGGGGAGCTGAGAACCCTTGACACACTCTGATGCAAATGTGAGTGTAGTGCTTTTGACTCTGGCAGTCTTATAAAAATGGCTGTGACAGGTGGAAAGAGCACAGCTGTGTATTTAGAACTATGTAAGTTTCTGAGGTAAGTTACCAATGATGAATGAGGCAATCTGACCTTTAGTCTAACCAAAGCTCTGACATTTAACTGTATTATAAATAATTTCCCAAAACTTAGGGCCAGAGGAGAGTCTGTTTGGGAAGGTATGGGTTTACATCGATTCTAAGAATTTGCACCTCTAATGTTCAATAATTGTGACTGAATTTTCCTACTATGGAAAAATAGCAGCATAAGTATTTCAATTTGCTTTTGAAAGTTTACCATGTGTGATATCTGGACCAAGATAATCTTTATTGCTACTAGTTTTATTATTTATTCTTGTTTAATTTTGTTAAGTATCATGAAAACAAATAAGTAATTCAAAGAACATGGTAATAGTTGTTTAGATAGATGCAAACAATGACATTTTTAATTAAAAATCTTCATCTCTAAAGGTCTCAGAATTCCCCCCTAACTTCTACTTCTCTGTTAATCTAAAAAAATGAACAATTCAGAGCTGCAAGGAGAATGAGCTGACCTTGAACTCTGAAATAGTAACTCCTTTAGAGATTTATCTGATGAGCTTTCTTTCTTTGTAAATATAGGAATAAGTCAATAAACTGGATAAGACAAAGAAAAGGCAGATGGAAAAAATCATATTCCATTTTAGGAATACTTACTCTACTAACTTTCGCAGAAGGAAGAAGGCCACAGTCAGTCAGCCAGTCCTCTTTCTATCCAGCTTTCCAATATTTTTGTGATGATACTATCAGCTATCACTAGGTAATGGGACTACTGTTATGAGTAAGCTAGGAAGGGCACTACCCTCGCATTATTTATCATCTGCTTCATTTTTATCTCATCCTTTTATGAATGCAAAATGCTACTCATTTTTTAACATAAGAACCAATGACGTCACATTAAAAGATAACTAACATCATCATTCATCATAAAAATATAAACCAAAGCCACAGAGAGGCTATAACCAGAAACCTGGATAATGACAAGTATTGGTGAGGATGTGGAGAAAAACAAAGCCCTCATACACTACTGGGTGAATGTAAAATGGCAGCCACTTTGGAAAACATTCTAGAAGTGCCTTGAATGATTAAACACACTGAACACATAATCCAGGAATTGGAAACATATTCAAATAAATATGTGTATCTGACCGTACATAGCATTGCTATTTACCATAGCCAAATGGTGGAAATAACCCAAATATCTATCAGTTAATAAATGTAAAATGTGGCATGTCCATATCATGGAATACTATTAAGACTATTAAGAGGACTGAAATACCAATAATGCTACAACATGGATGAACTTTGAAAACATCATGCTGCATGAAAAAAGCTAGTCACAAAAGATCACATATTACATAATTCCATATCATATGAAATGTCCAGAGTAGAGAAGTCTGTAGACACAGAAAGTAGATTAGTGACTGCCTAAGGCTACAGGGGCAGGAATAATAAGAGAGTGGAAGCTAAAGTCTATGGGGTTTCTTCTTTGAGGTAATAAATATTCTCTACATTAAAGGTTGTACAGCACATATCTGTGAAAATAATAAAAAAAAATGAATTGAAACTTTAAGTGGGTGAATTCTATGTGTGTAAATATAAAGTCTCAGAGATACTGTATTTTTTGAAAAGAAATTAAACAATAATGTGACTCTAATCTCAAGAGAGTAGCCACCTCTCTCCTAAAACAATCATCCTATCTCTATTTGCACTAGTTTATCTGTGCTTTTTTACTTGTATGCTGTCATTTATGTACATATTTTCAATCCTGGGCTAGAATGCAAGCACCCATAGGACAGGATACATCTCTTTCATCTTCATAACCCCTGAAACACCAAGTGTACATTCATTATATAGTAAGTGCTTAATAAACTTCTGAGTGATTGAATCATTCATTGGTTAAAAATTAAGATATCTTATTACTCATATGTATACAAGTAATTGTTACTTAGTAATTGGATAGTGTTTTTTTTCCTTGACTCTCGCTGTTTGGGGGATGATATGAACCATTACTAAGGCCTATGTAACCTGGCCTGGACCCACCTCTCCAGCTTCATCTATCCTCATTTGTCTCCTTTTAGTGCCTAAACTGTGTCTTGCTCAAGCGGCCCTGCTTTTTTGACTTGTATATGCACCATGTGCAATTCTTGGGACTTAGTACACAGTAACACTTCTGAATGAATTAATGAATTGAGTTATTAATGATTACTAAATAAAACAAAAGTGGAGAAGAACCCCAGTGTTAATATGCATAAGACTCCATAAACAACAACTGATATGTCAAATCCAGTTTGAAGAACAGAAGTAGAAATGAGCAATGGGAATCCATAAAGGGCAACTGCGGGACACAGGTCAAAAAAGCAGAGTAGCACAGGCCTTTGGCTGGCTGAATTGGCAGCAGCACAAGTCCAGAGCTAAATTCCTGGAGCCCTGGGCCCCAGGGGGATGGAGGTGAGCTCCCAAAGAGCCTGGAAAAACATATACAGATGTTGCTGCTTGTGGTGGAGATTATAAGAGGCAGGGAATGAAACACACAGCCACATGAAGACAGCTGCCTAAAAATGGAAACCCAGGCTCATTATGCAGGAAGCGTCTCCCCCTAGATTAAAAGCAGAAAGGCAATAAAAATGCCAATTGTGTCAATAAATGCTGTCAGGAAGAGAGTCTATGGTACCCACACACATTCGCAAGAGCAGCTGCACTTACAAACCATTGGAAGAAACCAGAGAGAATAGTAGAAGATGCAGGGACACTGCTCAGACTACCCATCCAGTGACAAGGGATGGACAAAAAGAAGGACCCTGCAGGGTCAGATGTGGTGGTAGTGCATGCTTGTAATTCCACCTACTTGGTTGGCAGAGGTCGTAGTTTGAGGCCACTCCAGGCATAAAGCTAGCAAGATCCCATCTCAACCAACAAGTCAAACATGGTGATATGCACCTGTGATCCCAGCTAATTAAGAGGTATGAGGATCATGGCCCAAGTCCAGCTCTGAGCAAAATGGGAGATTCAGTCCAAAAAATAACTGAAGCAAAGAAAGGGTAGGATATGGGTCAAGTTCTAGAGCACTCACCAAGCAACGTGAGGCCCTGTGTCCAAACCTCAGTACTGCCAAGAAATAAAATAAATAAATAAAAAGAAGGACCCTACAGAAGAAGCTATGTTTGTGGTTGGGTACTTATGCCCCTTACCAAGCAATGCCTCAGCCATTTAGGAAGATGGGTGGAAGCATGACACAGCCTAGATAGACACAGGACACTTTAAACTGACCTTATTATCAGAGGCCCATGAAATAATACATCCAATGCTCTGAGCACATCACCTGGCACCTGGAGAAAACCTTAATGCATGATAACTTTTTAAGTAGTTATTATGATTAAAGCCCAAGTTATTATATTTCATTATACAACCTATTCCAAAATCACAGACAACATATGCTTCTACGTACTCAAAGCATTCTAAACAGTTTTAAAAATATATATGCTGACCAAAATAAATTCCAGATGGATTAAAGATTTGAAATGAAATAAATGAAGCTATAAAAGTGCTTGAAAATTTTGTGTATATTTTTATATATCTAGAGGCACATAAACCCCATAAGCATAAATGCAAAGGGAAAACCCATAAACCACAAAGAAAAAATAGATATATTTGACTACTAAAAAGAGTAATACTTGCATACAATCATCACTACTATAATCAGGGAATAGCAAAGAGGAAAAAAAAGCAGTATACTATAAAAAGACTAGTACCTTCAACACCCCAAAAATCAGTAATGATGAATGTCATTAAAAACCAGAAATCAATTTTTATCTGTCATTTTAGAAATGAATTCTTTTTCTTTGCTTTTAAGATTTTTAGATTTTTCTTGCTTGTTTTATAAAACTGTTTGGTTAACAAAAGTGTGTGAAATGATCCTGTTTATTCATACACTGATGTTAAAATGGAAAATTGCCATTAGTTTGGCCTTTTTGGAAGAAGTTTAGGAAAGAAATATATATATATGTATGTATACACCAAAACTTTCTTTAGTATAAATGTTCAGAAGTGGAGTTGCTGGTCAATGACCTATAAATTTTAAGGATATATACGTGTGTTTATATATTTTAAGGGCATATATATATGTAAGATATATATGTGTATAAGATGTATATTAAAATTCTATACCATTTGACCTAGCAATTCCATTTTTTTTGGTGGTACTGAGGCTTAAACTCAGAGCTTCGTGCTTGAGTCATGCCTCCAGTCCTTCACTTTTGAAAATGTATCCTAAAGAAATGGGATGAGTACTATTTCTTTCCATGTATGTTTATTGCAATGATACTTAGAATCATCATAAAAACACTGTAAATCTCTACATTAGTAGAAGGATAAAATGAACTGTCACATCTATGTTCGTATCAAGAGTATTTATAAAGCAACTTCGGCACATAATAAGCTTTATATAGGTATTTAATAAATGAAAATAAGATAGAAATATATAAAATGTTAAACAGGCCTCTAAAATAAAACTACCAAATAATATTTACTGGTGTGTAAGAATGTGAATAATATATTATTAAACTGTAAAAACAGGTTATAAGAGTATGTACTCTCTGATCTGATTATAGTAAAATAAGCATATATGTGTAGATATATATACATAGATATATGTATGTCTCAAAATAAAAACTCACTGTTGAGGTAATTTTTACCCTTTGCATTGTCTGCATTTCCTAAATTCCCTGTAGCATTTGTAATGTATGCATAACAAATTTTTCAAAAATATTGAGCTTGCATTTTTAACTTACTAAAAGGAAAAAATACATAAACTCCAAGAGTTGAAACATAAAATTTATAGGAAAGTTTCTATAAGTTCTATAAAACAACAGCTATGCATTCTTTAGTAACCATTTAGATAATACAAGCATTTTTCTTTTAGGTTCATTACAGAATTGATGGCAGTTCCCACAGACCATAATTTTGCCATAAATTGTTTTCTTTCCTAGGGCTGAAAAGGCTTTACCCTGTGAGACTAGCACAGATTACCAAGGAATTATTTATCATCTTCCCATGCCAGCTGAGATGCAAACCAAAGTCTTAGATCCAGATTTACTCAATCTTGTTATCCTCGAATGAGATTTATTTTCCACAGACCACCCAACTATCTCCAAATGACTGTAACATTCAGGCCGCGGTCAATCAACAAAGTCTTTACAACCCAATTGGATCAAGAGCAAAATCCATCTGATCGATTGTGCAGATGAACCATATTCATGGAAAGAAGAGAACTGGGGGACAAATTAAATGTGAATAAAGAAGATTGATGCAGGGCCAAGGATAAGTACAAACTTGGGTACAGCTCACCAGGACAAAACCTCTACCAACAATCTACAACTGAAAAATTATACTCCTGAGTTTCTGATTTCCCATATGAAATTCTATGAAACAGCAGGACATTCCATAAAAGCCTAAGAAAAAATAATAAAAAGCTGTCTCTCTTTAATAATTTTTCCAACAAGTTGTTAACAGGACCATGTCCCTGAAAACTAATTTAAGCATCAATCTTCCTTATGGAAATCCCAGCATCCACCCAAGCAGATGTAGCCGTTAGACTTGAAAAAAAGACTACTGAACCAGGACTTTTTCTCTTGGAAACTTTAAGGGCAAAACCATACTTTATCTTTCCACGGAGACTGTAAAAGTCTCTACTGTAGCTTAATCTGGAGGTCTACAAAAATACCAACATCCTAAGATTAATATCAATTATTCCTGACCTAATTCTTCACACATTTGCCCTAGTACTTAATCTGGATGCATTTCTCAATGAAAAGATAGGTTTTTAAACTAAAAAGGAATCTGATCTGGATTAGGAAGAACGGTTTTGGGATGTGGGGGTCAGCACCTTTGCCTTCCATAGGAAACCTTCCCAGATGCAGCTCCTCCTGGATGTCTATGCAACACAGCTAAACCATTCCACCGGCAATCCATTTGTACAGATTTCTAAGCATCACAGGAACACAGTATACAAAGTCTGAAAACACATACAATAGTGACAAGGAGAGTGACAAACACACTACTTTTGTGTTTCCAGCCCAGCAGGCCAGCTGTGCTCATCAACATAGTCTTTCCCCAACCCTCTGGAGGATTTGCAATCTGGCACTAACCATCGGTGCTCTACCAATCAAGCCAAACAGGAAGGAAATGCTAACTTACACATCCACCACTTTCCCTCTCTCCCTGCCACCCACACTCTCACCTTCAACACAGAAAATGAGCGGGCAGGGGAAGCAAGTCACAGCAAGATCCCACTGCAGAAAAGCTGGGAACATACTGACTTGGGATGGACAATTTGAGGCAAACTGGCCTTTGTGCTATAAAGCCAGGTGTCCTTTGCCCATGAGAAGACCAAAGATGATAAAAATGCAAAGTCCAGTGCTAGCCAATAGATTTGTGACCGGCCAAGTCCACTGCACGAGAGCCAGCGGAAACCGTGACACATGGTTCAAATTCAGGTCACTGCGTCAAGATCTCATCAGGAGCATGATTTCATTTGAAAAGTTCCTGAGGCGACTGAGGATATCTTTGGATGGCATTCCCCCCACCCACCCACACACACACACACACACACACATACTCCCACCACTGAACAGTAACTACCAGTAAGGTTCCACATCATGTTTAAAAAAACCCAGAAAGATAAAAAGCAGTTCTTTCTCAAGGGGAAGGAAACTGCAAGAATGAAAAAGAAACTAGAGCAAGAACTAACCCATTGGTATTGGTTAAACCAAAAAAAGTCAAATTTTCAAAGAAAATGCTTATGTGCTGACATGCTCAGGATCAGTCAGATTAAAGAAAATGAATTTATAACAACTAGGTTGGCAGCAGGCATCTGATATTTTTCTTTAAAAAAATACAGATGGAAAACACTGTAGTCAGAAAGTCTCCTTTTCTCCATTCTAATAAGATTCCTGGGAAAGGTTATAGAGCTACCCTAAAGGGAAATTTAAGAACACAGAGCATCCATCCTTAAGTAATGGGGTCAATAAGGAATACATACTCCCCATTTCTAGTGTTCTGAAGGAGACTTCCCTGTAAGACCAAGAGAAGACACTTAAAGAAAAATTAACATGAGACCTGAAGACATATAAATAGCCTCAGAGTTTCTGGTCAGTGGCTCCAGGAAGGAGTTGACTTCCCATTTGGGAAACCACATGACCCGGTCTACCACTGGTTCAACATGTCTCGTTGGCATATCTCAGGCTCTAATGCAAGGCTGTGTCTACTAAGCCAGGTTCAGTGCACTACACCAAAACCAGCAAAAAGTATGCAGCGTCCATGGAGGTTCAATATGCTGGGGGTCAGCACAGGTGAAAGGTGAGCAGCCTCCATTTGCCAGCCAAGGTCACTGAGAATAGACTGACAGAATCAGCACAGGTCTCTGCCTGGTATCTGTACATCTCTACAAAATCCTGCAGATTCAGGTTGTAATCTGAACATTTTTTTGTTTATTTTATTTTGTGTTATTCCCTATCTTTAACATTGGAAACTGACTACAAAGTAGTTTTTAAAATTCAAATCACTTGTTAAACATTTACTTTTTTCCATAATTTGTACTAAGCATTTTAAATATATTATCTCATATAATACCTACCAGTATCTCTTGAGGTAGACATTGGTATTACACGGACTTCATAAAGAGAGTGATAGAAAAATTTAAGCCATTTTTCCATTGCACATGCTAACGATGAAGCCAGAATCTGAGCCCAAATAGTTTGACAACATGCCCTTACTTTTAAACACCACACCAAACATCAACACACCAAAACCCTAAATGTGTACAGACTCATATATTGAGTACCAAACTTTGTATGTCGCACAGTTTCTACCAAATATGGGATCTGACAAGTCATGAAATGCACAGGATTCCCACTGGAAAAACAACCCAAAGACATGGAGAGCTGCTCTCGATTTATTGTTTAAAGACCAGAACACAGAAAAGAGGAGAAAAACACCTGGGCCTAAGTTGGTATCATATTTCTATTTTACTTCCGAACAAATCCTAAATCTAAATCCAAATTATATAACACTCCAAATGGCTTACTTAGTTAGTTGCCTATGTTCCAAGGATGTCAGCCAGAGCTATGCTCCAAGGTTTGGCAGAAATTATAAAGTCTGAGAGAATTAGCATTCTAATGTCCAGAGGATACAGTGACAAACTAGTTTGCAAATGCTATTCAGTTAATAAGGTGATTCAAACTGGCTTCTTCCAATTGAGATTAAGATGCTGTGCATTAAGTTACCACATCCACTGCTCATATATGCTAAAAATAACAAATTCTGCAAAGAAAAGATGAATTCTAATCATGATTAACCTCTCCTGCACCAAGCCAACTACTGAGTGTCTCCAATGCTAGCAGGTGTGAAATGTAAATATATAAATGTGGCATTTAAGGACAAATAAATTCAGATAAAAGACCACTCAAGAAGCTAGAAAGTTGGATAAACAACCAAATCAATGGTATAGTTGATTTATGTAGAAATCCTGCTATAGTTTGAACCTAAAATGTTCTCCAAAGACCCATGTGTTAAAGGCTTTGTCCATAGTTTGGCAATACTGAAAGCCTATGGAATCTTTAAGAGATGGGGCCTAGTGGGAGGTTTAAGGTCATTGGGGAGTGCCCTTCAAGCCTTGAAGGGTATTCTGGGATGCTGTGCATTCTCTCTCTCTCTCTCTCTCTCTCTCTCTCTCTCTCTCTGATTACTTCAGTATTTTTTCTTTAAAAGTAACAACACATTGACTAGCACAAGTTCAGAAAAAAAGAAAAACCATGTGTCATTGTTGGACAGGAAAAGACTGAAAAAAAAAAGTCATGAAATCTGAGCTGGATATGGTTAGGTAGGATTTGGAGAGGTAGGAAAGAAGATTCCAGAAAAAGAGCCTGTGACACAATAGAACCTGATACCCTCTGAGCCTGACAGCCTGGCTGGATAAGAGATTTGAGAACATATTTTTTGGACAAAAAAAAAGAGAAGAGATTAAAGAAATCTTGGAATCCAAACTAAAGAGTTTAGAACTTGTCTTGCAAGTAAGTGGAGCCACTCAAGGTTTTTCATGAGAGGACCAAATTTATTGGTCTCTGCTCACCAGAAAGAGAGGCTTAGAACAGATGATAGTGCTAAGGTTTGAATGTGCTCCCCCAAAGTTTCTATGTTAAAAACTTAATCCCCAATGCAACAGGATTGAGAGTTAATAAGAGGCTATGAGGTCAAGAGGGCTCTGCCTTAATAATTGAATTGATGTCCCTACTATGGGAGTGGGTTAGTTATTAGGAGTTGGCTTGTTATCAACTCTCTCTTGCTCTATTGTATTCTTGCACATCTCCCTGAGCTTCTGCCTTTCACCATGAGATGGTGTGGCAAGAAGACCCTTGCCAGATGCTAGTTTCATGCTCTTGGACTTTCCAGCCTCCCAAACCATGGGCCTAATAAACTTCTACTGTTTACAAATTCCCAGTCTCAGATATTCTGTGATAGCAACACAAAACCAATGAAGACAGGCAGATTCTGGCCAAGGGGCTAGATTAGAAATCTATGATATAGTGTAGGGTTGGGACAGAGGATGAGCACCTCAGACTGCGCCAGAGAGTGAAAGAGGCAGGGAGAGAAGAGCAATGCTGGCTGAGCCCTATCTTATGTAGGACACTAGGCCTCCATAGCAACCATGCAGAGAATAGCTCTTATCCATCCCGTTTTGCAGAGAAAGCTCAGAGAAGTTACCAAATCACATGGCCAGTCACAGGACTAAAAGTTATGTGTACGTAGTTTCTTGGATAAACCAAAAGACTTTGGAACTGGGTGAAGAAAGGCAGATGGAGTCAATTATGCTTATTTATACCTATAAGGTTCCAAGCAAAAAAGACTAAGGATTTCTCCAAATAAAAATATATGAACCCAACAAGAGCACACAGGAATGTAGGGTAGTCCTGTCTAGGGCAATAGACCTCCATGTGTGTGAGTTCTCCCTCAGCAGAGAAGCACAGAGGATCACATTCTGTTTGTTTCCACCCAGGCCTGATGACCCCCTTACTTGACATAAGCCTTGTGTGTCTATTCTTGTGGCACCCCTTGTCAGGCCTGCTTCAGCACTGTTTCCTGTACCAGCTGGAACACAGTCTTCGAAGGCCAGGCCACTGAAGTCCCAAATATTGATCCTGTGTATATTTACCTCACATAGGCGGGGCCACCTTAGGAAACCAAATTGTTCCACTCTGCTAACCCACTGAAGGGCAGCAATGACACTGTCTCAATGCTCCTCCAGTTCACACTGTCTCAATGCTCCTTCAGTTCAGGGGCAATGTCGGCCTGAATGAATGCATATGGAAAAGACTCCAAGGTAAAATGAACACTTTGGAAAGGATGCAGCCACCTTTCTTAATGAGACTGTGAAGTACATTAAGTACTTGTACATTCAGTTGCTGTCTCACAGTCTAGGTTAAAAAGGGACTAACTGTATCATCACTGAGGAATCAACACATTGAAAATTATTTCACTTCCTTTTGGGAAAATAAATAGCCTCCTGAGTCAAAGATCAAACTGTTCCCATCCCTGGTGGGTCCAGACATTCCTGATTGACCCTCCATGGCAAACTTGGTTTCCAAGCTTAAATATGATTGATGGTGACAGGTCTTCAGGTGTTTTAGTTTTCTTCCAACATCATCTATCATCTAGAGGGAGGAGGAACAAAACCCAAATTGAACCTGTCTTCTCAGACCTTTCTTAAGAAAGTCCAGAACAGGATGAGAAGGCCAGAGTGTTCCAGTGGCACGCTTGTAGTCTGTTGCCAGCTCTGCGGAGGCACAGGAATGTGTTTGGAATTTACACAACATGATGGCCCCAACAGCTCCCATTGTACAGAACTTGTCTCAAATTAGAATGCATCTGCGAGATGAAATTCACAAAGGACAGCAGTTAGGAGAAACATGACTCTAGCTCACACACTCACAAGGAGCCAAGAACACACAGAGAACTGGCACATAGCATCACTTGCCTGCCTCCTGCCCGTGAAGACTGGCTACCTCTATCCTCACACATGGTCCACAGTGTAGACTCTCATTCCTACATAGGAAACAATTCCTAATAGATATAAATCCAGAAGACAGATCATTGAAGCAAAGAAAGCTACATGCGTGTGGTAAGGAACACCTCTGGGAATCCCACAGCCTGGAAAATGTACAAGTCAGCTCTTTCCATTCCCCCTCCTAAACCAAACTGTGTTCCTAGACACACTCCACACAGATCTGTCAGGATGATGACACTGCATGTCCTTTCCTCTGCCCAAACAATGAGCAGGGGAAAGATAAGTTCATCAGGGGTAGTCAGGAAGTGAAGAATGTGTAGGAGCAGAATGTGTCTGAGCTCATTTGGGGGCTTCTCAGTCAATACTACGTACTTATATTTCAATCCTAGAGGCAAACAGTGTATTTGGTTGGACTGAAGCACATTTTTCTTTATTAGAGGTAGTTCTAAAAATTTCTAGAGCAAAAGGTAAAGTGGTCCTGAGCTAAGGACTTGCAATCCAGGGTCCTAAAATAGGCACAAATGCATACAAATTAAAAAGAAAGAAGAAAGGAGGGAGGGAGGGAGGGAGGAAGGGAGGGAGGGAGGGAGGGAGGAAGGAAGGAAGGAAGGAAGGAAGGAAGGAAGGAAGGAAGGAAGGAAGGAAGGAAGGAAGGAAGGAAGGAAGGAAGGAAGGAAAAGGAAAGGAAAAAAGAAAAGAAATTGCTTGAAAAATCCCAAGGTTGAACTATCCTATAACTATTGTCACACAGCCAAAGCTGGAATTGAGTTCAACACAACTCACTCACTGCGACCTTGTTAAACATTCCTCCTGATTCTTTCTGGCATATTCTGGGGCATTCTGGGAAATGGAGGAACAGAACCATGAATGACAAATGGCCTCTTTCCCCAAGAACTTACCAGTCTTCAGGGAAGCTGTCATGTACAGGAATAATGGTAGCATATCCAAGGCCAAATGGCACTAGCACATAAAACAGAATAACCAAAGTATTAGAGAGAAAGAGATGGGGGTGGAAGGGGGCACCAATTTTAGCTGGAGAAACAGCTTCTAGGAAGAAATTGTCCTTTGATTGAGCTGGAACAGAGAGAAGCAGAGAAGGGCAGTCCCAGCAAACGGCACAAAATGTAAGCAAAGGTTACATCCATCAGAAGGCACCAAGTGAATGTAAGGGTGCTAAACTGCAAGAAGCACATAGGCAAAAAATGGTCATATCTCAGAACATCAGTTATTGTTAGAAGGCCTGAGGCCTTAAAGACCATGTTCAGGAGTGCGAACTTGACCTAACAAATCAGTCAGTCTGTGCTTCAGTGCATGGGAGGGAGACACTGGGCCTCCCTGCTGGCCCCAGCACCACAGCCTCAGGATTCTTTAGCGGGTCAGGGTGAACTTGCCCTCTGAGCAGACGGCTTTCACACATCCATATTTATTGTTAAAGTCAATCTCATGGTTCCCTCTCTTCATAGTCTCAGGGGCCTCCCTTTCTAGCATCCCAACAGGCCCATAAGCTGGTCTCTGCTGTCATAGCTACATATATTTTCATTTCTTCCTTTTATTTGAAGCCACATAAAATAAAATAAAACCAATGTGTTTACAAAATCTTTTCTCGAGTAAATTACATTGACAATCCCCTTTTCCCTCTGCCTCAAATAGGAGGAATAGGAAAAACAGCTGAGTTTAAATTTTGGGGAAATTTTGAGAGAACCACTCCAAGTTTAAATTATGAGGACAACAATCTTATGTGAAACATAACTAAACAGGAACTCAGACTGGGGATCAAGAGGCACCAACTAAAGACGGAGGGGTGATGCATCTCTCTCTTTGTAAAATATACAGTTTCAAAACATATATTAAAGGAAACATTTTGGGTAGGGGGCAAAAATGCCAGGTCCACTTAGAGCCCAGTGCTATTGTTTTAGTAGCTGGACATTAACTGAATATAAAAGCACCATTTGCTGTCTGTCCATCCATGTTTATTCCATCTTACTTCAAATCTCTACTCCCAGATGTGTTGCTCATGTCTCAGAAGCATTTCTCTTCTTCCTCACTATAGAATCCAATGCCTTTCCCACCATCTGTAAGCACTGTATCAGCCCCTCATTGCCTCCACCCTCTCTCTTGCTCCTTCTGTCCCAGATAGATAGACATTTGTTATTCCTCAAACTCTCCAAGTTCTCTGAACTCCTTAAAATAATCTACCTCCAATTTAAGCATGGATCACTCCTTTACTTTCTTCAGGTCTCAGCTCAAATAGCCCATATCTGAGAGGACTTCCCAGAACACATTACACAAAAACAATTCCCCAGGTTCCCACATTGCTCTCCATCTCCTTCCCTGCTTCTTTGTAGCACTTGAACTCATGTTGTATTTGATATATGTACTTGCTGGTGGCCATTCATCCACATAGCCCCTCTAGGTTAGAGATGCACAAACTTTGATCACTGCTGTGTCTCCAGAGCCTAAAAGAGAACCTGGTGCAAAGAAATCACTACATATTGATAGGGGTTGAGGTTAAATAAGAGTGAAACAAGTACTCTATAGTAAGAAGAAATGGAAATATCCATTTTCCCCTTTTGAGGTAAAAGAGTACCTAGAATTACTTTGGGAGAACACCTCTCCCGTGCTCTGAGCATGTGGTTAGGTTGGGCCTTCATTGGTCTAAACCAGTGATTCATTCTCATAGCATGGTCCTCAGACCAGCAGCATCCTCCTACCCTAGGAACTTACAGGAAGTTCTCAGCACCCACCTCAGACTTGATGAAACTCTGAGGGGACTAGTAGTCTGTGTTTTCACAGACCGTCTGGAGGAGTCCTATTGCCTGCTGATGTGTCAGAAACAGTTGTCTAAACAGAGCATTTTGTCCCCAACTAGGTGATTGGTTGAGAGATGGCAACAAGACCCAATCAAAAACAATAAGGAACATGAGATCTGGTAAGGTTTTGGGGAGAAAAATCTCACCTCAGCATGCATAATTTGTCTGATCCCATACCATGAAGAACTGAGAGGAGAACTGAGCCCCTGTCTGAAATCAGAGCAAACATGGAAGAAGCTGGGGGACCCTATTGAAACCCTGAACCAAGTTATGTGCAACATGAGAAAAAAATCCACCCTGTGTTTTGGTTTGGTGAGGGTTTTTTGTTTGTTTGTTTTTGTTTTGGGGGGGATTTTTTGTTGTTGTTATAAAATAACTTAAACTACTTTGAATTGGGTTCTCATCATAGGCAACTAAAAGAATACCTAACTAATACAAGGTGAACAAAAGTACACAATACAAATAAACTTAGAAGATGGGGATGTCACAGAATTGCAAAAGAAGATGGTAGTGGCCCGTTAATACATGGGCTCTTGTTACACCTTGCCCCACGTGTGACTCTCCATCACCTGAGAGGTCCTCTGGGCCTAAGACTGGTGTGAGAAGAGCTTCTTACCCAATCCTGCGTGTAATGCTCAGGCCAAGAGACAAGGCAGAATATGGAATGAAATGGGTGGTCAGCTGGACCAACAAGGCAGGGAATCTCTCAAACTTAAAAAAGAACTGAAGGACAGAGTCTACAAACCAGAGGGTAGGAAAAATGGATCCAGGAAGGAAGTGAGGATCAATACCTGACCTGTCCAGACCAGTACATGGGGCTGCCTTTCACTGGCATCTTCTAGCTCACATCTGTAAAGACCATTTCAAAAATCTAGCATGCAGAAAACACAAGGGACCTTACAACTCATAAATATGACCAATTTCACTGATTGGTAGCACAACTGCCTTGCCCATTTGCTGCAGCACCAATCGCTTATTAATAAAAACTTCTGTTAAGAGATTTTCCATCTGATATAAGCAATGAAGAATGCCAGTGACAAACAGGTGATGAGCCCATGAACAAGTGAAAAAATGCTGCCTTCAGCCCCCACAGGCATGCACATCTGCTATACATTACAGTCAAATTCTAACTATCTCACGTGGGGTCCTTTGCCCTTCTTAGAAAAAAATTGGTAGTAGTTCTATTAAGAATATATAGATAATTAAAACTCAGCATGCTAGTCAGCCTTAAGTGGATATGAAGTAAACTACTCAACAGCACAGATCAGGCCCGAATGGAAATGGAGACCACACCAGCACTGTTTGGAAGTTAATGCGTACAAAGATCATGTGGGGACCTTGTCAAAACTGCAGATTCTGATTTAGTAGAATCCATAGCTGACCCATGGATGGCCCTTTGAATAGCAAGGATCTAGACTTCAAGCTGATGTATTACAGAGCGGGTACTGGGGAGTGTAGAGGTAGCTGGGCACATGCGTTTGTGCATGTGCACCCACATCGACAGCAAGTGTGTCCTCATCATCCCAGATGTGCTCTGAAAGGAAACATGCTCCTAACTTCAAGCATCATAGCAAGCAAAATAAACTAGAACAGCTACTGGAACCTAAGACCACACCCCCAGAAAGAACAGTACAGTAGGCCTCCTCATCTAAGTCACTTTCCATGGCTTCAGTTTCCCTTGCTCAACCTCAGCCCAAAAATATTAAATAGGAAAGTCCAGAAATAAATAACTTACAAATTCTCAATGCACACCTTCTGAGTTACATGATGAAAGTATGCTGTTCTACTGTATCCCCCCTAAGACACATATCTATACTGTGCACACTACTCACTGTTGGTTGCTCAGTAGCCGTCTCAGTAAACAGATCGACAACTGCAAGATCACAGCGCTTGTGTTATTTTACTTAATAATGTCCCCAAAGTGCAAGAGAAATAATGAAAAGAAGGGCCCAGGGCATAATGCTTGGAAGAATGGATTATATGGCACACTGTGCCATGCTGCAGGGTATATAAGAAAAAGCATAATATATATAGGATCCAGATTATCTGTGGTTTGAGGCATCCACCAGAGGTCCTGGAACATATTCCCTATGGGTAAGGAAGGATGACTGTATTATGCAAGCCCTTTGAGAGCAAAGAGAAAATACACTCTAAAACTCCAGGAGAGATTTGTCTTTGAGGAAATATGATTTGGCCCCTCCATGAGTAAATTATTGGCAAATGAAGACCTGCACGGTGGGCTGTTATGATGAGAGTGTGGCACAGGAAGGACACAGAGCACTTTGAGACAGGCACACAACTGACACAAGGGTTGCTTGCATTAGCATTGCAGAAGAGTGCCCTTCTCCTTCTGCCCTTCAACTCCTATCCAACCTTTTGATCTCAGCTCAAATAGAAAGGACATACTAGGTCTGACCTTCCTCTCAGTGATCCCATACACTAGCAATTTCTTTCATAGCACTTGCATATCATAGCATATACACTTTTGTTAAGTGAGGACTCCTGTTTGGTTTAATGGCATCCTTAATCACTAACTTCATGACAACAGGTGCCAAGTCTATTCCAGTCACCACTTAACACATAGCACAATGCCTGGCTATATGTAAGGCTTAAGAGAACTCAAAAATATTTATTGAGGAATTGAAGACAGAGAGGGAAGAAGGAAGGAAAGAAGCAGGATTTCTTACCCCAGTCCTTACTGACTCCTATATAAAGAATTCCCTATTGCATGTCCCCTGGTATATGTGACTTTTCTGCGCAAAGGACCCTTAGCTGTCTTCAAAATATCAAAAAGGACTATGTCTCCCTAAAGTTGAGGGTCCCTAAATTACTAGTATCACATCAACTGGGATCATCTGAAGATAGCAGGCTGAGTCTTCTCTGAGCTACTGTGTTTTACAGAACATCAGCTTTAAGACTGTGCCTAGCCTTGACCTAACCCATTTTATAAGGCAAGTTTTGGGCCATACTGGGGTTTGAACTCAGGGCCTCATGCTTGCTAGGCAGGCATCCTACCACTTGAGCCATGCCAGCAGCTAAAGCAACAGTTTTGACTTAAGCTACTCCATTTTTTTAGTATAAATGCCAAAATAGAATGACTCCTACATCTTATTCAAGGAAACAACTACCATCTGCCATCACAACATGATATACGAACCAATAAATAATTTGTTTCAATAAAAAACTGCATCTGCAAATGTATCAAATCCTATCAGAAATACCAGGCACATGAAGCTATCAATCATATCAGATGTAATCCCCTCACCTGAGACTATAAAAGAAGGAGCAGTTCAAGACTGAGACATGACAGGCACATACTGACCCACCACCCAGGCACCTATCACAACCTCATTCAGGAAAATTGCCAAAGCAAAGGTCCTCTGCCTCTGTCCCCAGACTCCAGCTCAAACACAGTTTCTCCTGCTAGTGACATGCAGCTCACTTCCAACAGACGCTTGAAATGGCCTGCTGCCTACACCTGCATTTGACAACTCAGCACCTGGAACAGCTCTGTCCCTGTAGTCCATAGAACCTCTTATGGGTCCCTTACAGACTTTTCCTTCATCTGTATCAACTCTCTGTCTGTGTCTCCAGCACAGCTCTCTCGAAGCTCTGCAGCCACGTTAGTCCTTTCTTAGCCTTCTGTAACCTCCACAGTTATTGTGTGAAGTGTAATGTGGGATAGAGAGTTATTAAAATCAGTAATTAAGACTGGAATAAAAGAACCTGTGTTGATAATAGCTCAGGGATATCAAGTGAACTCAGTAGTACTTGGCAAATTAAAACCAATTAAATTGATGTAGCTTGTGGATTCATTGTTATTCAATAAATTCAGACATTGTGGAAAGACACAAGCATATCCTGCTATGTTTTGGACATCAATCACTCATAACAACATCTGAAACAAAATGTGAAAAAAAAAATCAGTTTCTTTCTTTGGAAATTTCTAAAGCAGAAGAAATTTAGAAGTTTCTAAGCAGCCCATAAAAGCAAAAGGAAGATTTTAAAAAGAGAAAATGGTTTATAAGTACACACCATTAGAATTAAAAATCCCAGTTCCATGATAAACCCAGTCCTTCATGGTAAGGTCAGACATTAATGTGTATTATCTCTAGACATAATAATGTGGAACAGAAAAAAATTTTGATTAGAGAAAGGTCATCGTTTTGAAATCTAGATTGCATATTTCTTTAACAGATCAATAGGAGGAAATTAGTTTATTTAAAATCCATCCGGCATAAGCCACAGCGTATTTCTTTCAATGACTCAACAGAAAATTTGGTTGAAAAAGAAGTCTTTTCAAAAACTCTTTCAAAATAAAAATGAATTGGAGGATATGGAACATTTGCAAAGCTCAAGTGTTTTCACTCATTTTAGAAAAGAGAAAATTTGGGATTAGCTATGGGTTACTACGGGGCATCATTACCTGATTACGGTGGCGATGGCCAGAGGCATGAGCTCTGGGTCAATTTCATGTGATTTCAGATCCAGTCTCTGCCTCTTTCCTACCTGGTTAGCTTGCTCAATATCATTAAATCCTTTGAATACAGTTTCCTCATTCACACAAGTCACCTGACACCAGGCACATGGTAGACCCTTGTGGGCTCTTCTTCTTCCCCTATTATAGAGTTGTCCGCTCTAATTAACCCTAGGAAGTGTCATTAGGCTTCCCTGAGCCTCAGGTACTAAATACATGTCCCACCAACTTTTACCTCCTGTTTCCATGGGCAGGGGACCCACTGTCTAGAACAGCGTGGCCTCTTTTTTCACTCAACTGCTGATCTCTTTTTTTTTTTTTCTTCTCAAGTAAATAGCGACCTCAGCTTTCCTGTGGTTCACACTGGCCATCCAAGTCAATAAATCCTCCTAGTGGTCACAAAACTTTGGGTCAGTATCTGCTTAATATCTTTCCTCCCTGGCTTTGATCACAAACACAAAATGAAGACTAATTTCCTGGTTTCCTTTTCATATGGAAAAGCTTTCAGGGTTTCCCAGTGGTCTTCTGCCCCCACGTGCTTTGAGCAGTTCAAGTGCATTCTACCTTCACATTCACACATGGCCATTTGCTGAGAATGCAGAGAAGAATTCAGCTTGCTCCATCACTCTCTTTAAACTCCAAATGCTAGGTAAGAGAGTCACGATCATAAAGAATGGTCCTTTCATGTTAGAAGAATTATTAATTCCAGTATTGTCACCAGATTTCCCACTTCCTTGAAAAGCATTCATTTCTCTACTGTCTGTGCCCATTGACCAGACTTTTTAAAAGCCTGAAGCCCATAAAAAGGAAGTGGATTTTCACAGACACTTCCTGTCAGCTGCTCTGGGTGCACAGAGCTGAGCTCCTGGCTCCCAGCATCCTAAGCATGGAGGAGGAAAGGGCCTGAGCAGCTCTGCTTCTGCCAGAGATTGTTGGGCTCCACAATCAAAGCCACATTGTGTCCAGTGTTTCTCGCTCTTTACTTCCAGGGTCCTGGGTAACTCATCTGAAAGTTAGTAACCTGGAAAACTCTGACTCTGAATTTTGATTCTAGATTCACAAATGACCTAGCTTAACAAGTCCAGCACCTCCTCTGGTTGTGGAAAACAAGGAAGCAGGAAAACCAGTAGCTTTTTGCTCATCAAAAAAAGAAAACCAAACCACACAAAGAAGTTGACTTTGGGATCTCCCTGTACTTTAAATTACACAATAAAAAATTACCACTTTGGTCTAGGTAGCTCCTAACCCTCTTTTGTGTGGGGGAAGGGGTGGGGAAGGGTCTGGGGTTTGAACCCAAGGCCTTACTCATGCTACTACTTCAGCCATACCCCAGCTGGGTATTTTTCCTATTTTGTTTTTGAAATAGGGTCTCACTACCTTTGCCCAGGTTGGCCTGGCATTCATGATCCTCCTGCCTTCATTTCCTGAGTAGCTATTATGGGGGTTCAACACCACAGGTGTTAGCTCCTAACCCTCTCATTCATGGACCTACCCTAGATTTTCATTTCAATTGAAGACTTACTGAACAGAAGGTGAAAGAAAATCTATCCCCATTGGTCAAATAAACATTGGTCTTTGCATAAACAGCCTTGGAGAACTACATGTTTTGGCAACCCACAGGAATCTGGATAGATTCTTTCTGTAATCCCCCCATACACCTTCCCACCCCTGCTGGGGCATTGGTTTCCAGATATGGGGCTCTGGAGGAACTAAAATCTTCAAGCCTCCCTTAGACTCAGGGAATCAGCTCTGTAGCTGATTCTGCTCTATGCTGAAGTGTGAGAACCACTGGCTTAACACACAAAATAAACAATAGATATAAGAACTCCCCTTCCCCCATGATGTCTCAATGGTCTTTAAAGAACTCCTGCTCAGTACAACCTGCTCCCAGTTCATGCTGAAATACATAACAGTGAGGGATGCTGGGACATAAAACCATAATGACTCAGTCTCTGCCTTTGCCTTCTGACTCACTATCCACAAACCTCAAGGTTGATGATTCGCCCCACAGAATATCTAACCATTAGCTGCCTCCTCCACTTTGATCATGTGGTCTTCAACAGAAGGAATTCTTTTCTTGATTTTCTTCCTTAACCCTCACTCCTGTTTTAGCCCAGCTAAACCATGGACAAAATACTTTTAGTTTCAGCCTGGAAAGCCACCTCCTTCAGGAAGCCATCCCCTGGTAGGAGATAGGTTCTCATAGTAGCACATCCTCCATCAGAAACTATAGCCATCTCTGTGGCAATCCTGATTACCTCTTTCCCACTCTCTAGCCTGAGCTGCCTGTTGTGATCCCTAGGACTCATTTATTTCCTTCACCTTCCTGTCTCTAGGACCTTGAACAATGCCTGGTATAATTATTTAATCAATCAGTCATGACTACAAAAGAATCCATGCACTTTTCTTGACAAGGAGTAATGTATACTTGTGTAATTCATTATTGATTGACTTATTGACTCTTAGAGATGAATAATTGACCATTAACCTAGAAAAGAGGTCTGTGGACACAAGAATATAATTTTCTCAGCACTTTCTCATTAAAATTGCCAATCTCCAAGTCATTTTTGTAAAAATATGCACACTCATGAATATTTGGTCCCCAGCTGTAGAATAAACCCATCTGTGTATGCAAGTGATGCAGACAGTTCAGCACCCGTGCTGCTCCTTCGATTTGCCAAGTCAGAGGGAAAATGAGGCTGAATCTGATTTCCATAGAAACCAGAAATAATGTGCTGGAGTTTCCAGGAATTTGAAAGCTTCCTCTTCCCTTTCACTTCTGCATATGCCCCATGGATTTTCTGCATATGACCCATGGATTTAAATTTTGATTGGAATATGCATAGAGTCCTGGATGATAGTCAAATCCATCAGGGGCTGAAGCTCTAATGCGTTCCCACAACCACATAGGACCAGTGTGCCTTCTCTGTGGAGCCAGATGCTGCCAGAGCCCCAGCTGATTTCACAAGATGCTGTGCCTGCCTAAGTGCTTTCACTGAGTCAGGACGCTGGACCCAACACGTTAAAGTTCCAACCAATCTGTACATGGGCTGATGGAAACCAGTCTGCACAGAGCTGCCTCTGCCAACACCGACCCAAGGTGCTTTCAATTCTGAAGCATGCTGAAACCCTGCTGGCAGTCCTGATTTTCCAAAAAGCAAGCTGAAGTCACAGGCTCAGGCCTGCCTTCGTGACAGCAACTAGGCCTTGCCAGCACCAGGTCCAGTAGAAGGGGACTCTTTGGTCATTCCATTGGGATTTTCAGGAGAAACCTCTTTTAGCCTCATCAGAACTGGGTCAAGATCTTATCTCCACTTCACAATGGAAAAAGTGCAACTTCGGAGGGGTTCAAAACCTTGGCCATGACCACTGTCACTTACTCCTTAACTTGTTCCAGAAAAGATTTCAGTCAGCTTACCTAACTATATGCAGAAGGAAATAAAATGAAACTTAGTGAATGAGGAAAACAGGAAAGATAAAACTGAAAACAGGTTTGAGATTCATTTTTAAAATAAAATCCATGCCCTAAAGCTGTGTACAATTCACAGACATGGGTCATAATCTTTGCACTAAGCTGTGTGATAACCACCAAAAAAACACAAAAAAAGGACAGTGCATGGCCTAAAGTTCTTGTACTTCTCTCATACAGGAGAACCTTGGGTCTTCTTTGAGAACTTTTTAATGTTTAGTCTGCATGCAATATTAAATAATGTTATTTTCTCCATCTAATGAGAAGAAGGAAATAGGACAAGAAGAAGCTATGACAAGAAGACATGAGCTAACAAAAACATCTAAGTACCAAATAGAGCTCAAAGGTTTTCTCCTCACCAAGAGTTCCCCAGGAAAGACATGCCTAGCTCCAGTTGGTACCCCAACTGTTAACCTTGAATATCATGTTAAGGTTAAAAGATGTTCATGTCTGCTATCTAAGAAAATAAAGAATATTGGTATCAAAAATGTTAACATGTGTAAAGTATTTTTGTTTTTCTAGCCACAAATCAAGACACATGAATTACTCTTCTTGGCCTCTGCACTACACAGCTCATTGTGGACAGGTCCACTATTCTTTAAATTCAGTGCTATCTATTCCATCTTATAGAATTAGTTATCCCTTCCACACCTCCCATCCAGTTCAATTCTATTAATTGAAATAATGTATAAGAGCACATTGTGGAAATTTTAGTTAGTTCCAAAGTAGTGTCTGTTTTTTGTTTTGTTTTGTTTTAGGAAAAAGTATCAATTTCTGCACAAGATAGGAAGAAGTTCTTCCAGATGGTCTAGAAATGACCGTGTAAAATGAAAGAAAAACACTTCTTCAAGTCCTAGCACCAGATGGCATAGGTCATTCTGGAGGCACATAAAGCAGGTTTATATTTCAGCCAAGTGAAATAATATTACCAATAAAACTAGCTTGACGAGACTTACATTGTGTGCCTGATGCAATTCTCACTACAGCCCTCATGGCAATGCAGGAGGCTCTCTCATTGTCACTATTCCCACATGGGCATCCATCTGGGGCTTCCACAGGTAAACACCTGCCCAATGGGAACAACTTGTACTTGGAGGATCTCAGACTAATCCAGGTGATCTGGTTTCAAAGGGTCTCGACAACTGCGCCACACTCATGGTTACCATACTGCCCATCACTTTCTAAAAGCATCAGCCATGGCAGCTTCCTCTCTGGGCTTGCCCTGTTCAGCCTTGGGCCTGCAGCTCCTCCTGCCCTCAATGGGTTTCTCACCAGTTCTCTCCTGGAGTGTGGGCAAAGTCCCACCTGTCACATGAAATGAGAATGGCCCCATTTCTCATTTCTAGTCACAAATTCTTTGGAGGAAGAGCTTTGTCTCTCTTGTTCAGTTCCCAATGGCCACATCTACCATAGAATCTGGCACATAGCTGGTACTCAGTTGAAAGTTTTAAAAGGAAGTGAATTAAGTAATATATTTCTCCTTCAAAGCTCATGGCAGAAGTAGGACCTGTGAAAGCCTGTGTAGACAGTGACAGAATCCGGAAGTACCCATGGCAGCCCTTGCCATGTGTTCTGACAGTGAACCAGATCAAGTACTCCTGTAAGGCCAGCTACTAAGGCCCCATCAGGGCCTAGATAGAGTACCTTCATGTCTTGATTAACTCAACAATGAAATAAGGAAATCACTAATCTTTTCAGCCTCACCTCATAGCTGAGTAGCTCTTTGCACCCATAAGTAATGTAAGTAGAATAAAGCTGCACCACACTGCTTCCTGCTTACTAAGAAGTAATCAAGAAATTCCCTAAACAACCAAGGAGATGCTACAAAATAATTAGTGTTTTACCTGCTACAGTGATACTCATTCAAATCTGTGTTCAAAAGCCTCATCTAATTGCATCTCGGAAGGTAATTTAAGGAGAAGCACTGTAGGGGTCTAGGATGTTTATGCTTAAAGTAAACTCAAAGCGAAAAGTATAAAATCAAAATGAAATTGTATTTAACCTTGAGTCAGGAAGGTCATGTAGTGAGGAATTAACCTTGCTTAAAGACAATGTGGCCTTGGCCTTTGACAGAGAGGAGCTCTAGGTCCCTGGAATGTCTTGCTTGACAGTGTCTGAGGGCTTAACAGTGGAATTTAGGATAGAAGTTTGGGACCCTGGAATAACAGTTCCAACTGCCAAAGAAATTGGAGACCAAAGGCACTAGCAAATTAGATCTCCAGGAGGGACTGGAAACCAATGGTCAGCCACACAGGCAGCATGTGATCAGTTCCAATGAAAACCTAGGGCATCAGTGGTTTGGGAGAGCTTCACTGGTTGAAAATACCCCCTGAGTACTGCCATACACTGTGGCTGAGACGAGGTACCCCCAGCCCATGATGCCATAGGCTCCACATTTGGGTACCTACTGCCTGGACTCTACCCTACGCATTCCTTCTGGCTTTAATCTGAATCCTTTCCTATACCCACGAGTACGCATGCGTGCCCATGAGTACAAAAGCTTTTGGATGAGTTCTGTGCGTACTGTTGTCCCCAAGGATGGTTTAGGGACACTTGGCACTGGTGGTGCTGGAGTGGGGTGGTTTGTATGGATTGTGTTCTATCTCCGATGGCTGAGCCAGTCTCCTGGCTCTCTTTTTTAAGACAGGTACAGTTTCTTTGTTTATTATTTAAAGGTTAGTATTTATATCTCTTCAAGATGAAAAACTAAACACGAAAACATTTTAGACTGTATAAAATGATGTGCCAGGAATCTCTGTACTTTTTTGAGTATTCCTGTCTTTCTTTCTACTTTGGCTCCAAGAAAATTGGACTGAGAGGAATGACCCTTCAGAGCAAACTTCAGGCACCTGGATGGCAAGTTAAGACCTCTCTCTCCAGTCACTCTGGATGAATCCAACAGGGAAGACTCTCCCTGAGGCAGAGGTAGAAGAAGGAATTAAGATTGAAGGGAAACTTCCCAAGGGTGTTGGGTCCAGCCTGGCAAAGGCTCAAGGACAATCACAAGGCAGAAGTAATGTGACTTCTTTGCAACACTGCTGAATGGGACTAAGGTGGTAAGCCAATTGGTCCTGTCAGGGTCACAGTTGTGGAGCTATCATGATAGGAGGTTAATTTAAGGTCCTAAGATCAACTGAGAGAGGCCCAAGCAGAAATAATGCAGAAGATATCAAGGTCAAACCCTAGCTCATGGAGAGAATTGGAGCCTGAAGGTCCAAATGGCTTATAAGTAAATTGAGAGTGGGCAGAGGTAGACACTGAGGTTCAAAGATGTCACCTTGCCTGTCATTGGCAGTCACAGTAGTAAACTCACACATCCAGAAGTGCTCACAGTTCTGGAAATACCAAAGGTGGGCCAGAGAATCTGCTCACTTTGACAAGTTTATTCCCTGAAAAGACAGAAGTGTGTACACTCTGACTATAAGCATACAAGTGAGTACAGGCTTTAGACCTAAGAAAGAGCCAGAGTTGGTGCCAGCAAAAGTCACAACTAGATCAGAGAAAGAAACAGGTGAGACACAGGCTAGAAAGAGTCACCCTTCCAGGAGTAGTGCTGGGTAAAATACAAAGGGCAGGAGAAGAAAATACTTTCCCCATTCCCAGGGAACCTAAATCCAATGCTGGAAAAAGACAATAGAAGTGCAAGATAGTGTACATGTTAAATGCTGATGTATAGATGGAGTAACTAAGAAGCAACAGGAAGAGTGTTTACTGAGGCCCTCAGTAAACTAGAGCTGTACCTTCAGTTTAAATCAATGCAAAAAAAGCAGGAGTGTCAGGGAGGTAGAAGAATGTTGGACCCAGCTGCAGGAATGTGCACTGTGTATGTAGTAGCCTAGGGTAGAAAGGGGAGGAGGAGTGGGGAAGGGGAGAGAGAGGGAGAGAAAGAGAGAGAGAGAGCAGGGGAAACATAACTTTTAAGCTGGATTTCTAAGGTCTGGTAGGTGGCCCAACTGAAGAGTCTATTGCTACTTGGTGTCTCCATACCTTAATTACAGATTCAAGATGATGACATCCTAAAAGCTGAATCCGCTAAAGGAAAAAATTAAGTCAGAGGTATAATGTCACACTTTAGAATGACCATCTCATTTAATTTAGGACTCTAGTTCTAGACAAGCAATTAAGAGTAAAAAATGTATGTTTATATGTTCTTCTTTGAAGTAAGGGAGATTGACTAGATTTTAATTTCAGAATGGCAGTCAGCTTTATATTTTATACACATGCACATAAAGACTGTATTTCTTGTCTGTATCTATAATGAATGATTTGTTTTCTTTGTAAGGAAGCACAAAGTGGGTCAATTCAGGAGGTCTGTGATCTTCCCCTGGAAGCCACTGGTGGTCCCTGGACCCCAACACATCCAACAACATTGTGTGTCCATGTTCCAATGTTCTCCTCTACACCTCCCACAGCCTACCTCCCAGTACCTTCACAAGGAAAGGACACATCTGTGAATCTTCTGGCATTATTCCAGTTCCTTACAGCTGTAAAACCACTGAATGGAAAGAAAACAATTATTTCCTAACCTGGGAATCCCCAGATGCTATCCCAAACTGAAGAAGTGAACAGACCTTGAGTTCTGGGGGACTACGGTGCATTAAGGAGCTTGCAGAGAGGAAGACAGTGCTGAGACCTTCAATATCTAGGCTTCACCTTCCTTGTCCTGACTTCTCTGGTATGTGGTCCTGCCCTGACATCAGGTCATGTCTTCCTAGCAGGTTACGCTCACTTGCAACTTTGTCCTCCCAGAAGTTGGTCTCAGTTTAGGGAAAGCCTCCTGCCAGTGTTTTCTAGGCACAGGGACTGGAAGGGCTTCTCTTTCCCCAGTTTGCCCACATAGCACCAGAGACATTCTCCTGTGTGTAAATGTGTGTGGTACTGGAGATTGAACTCAGAGCCTTGTGCTTGCTAGGCAAGTGCTCTACCACTTGAGCCTCACCCCCAGTGAGGATATAGCTATTTTTCAGAAAAGGGTTCTGCATTTTCACCTGTGTCAGATGCATGGACTTCAATCTTCCTGTTTATGCTTCCCAAGTAGCTGAGATGACAGACACACATCACCATGTGTGCCCAGTTTGTTGGGTGAAATGTGGTTTCACTAACTCTTTTGCTTGGGCCAGCCTCGACCTCCCAAGTAGCTGGGATTACAGGCACAGCCACTGTGCCTGGTGTGTGCATGTGTGTGTGTTCCTGGCTTCTGCCTGGGCTGGTCCTGTCCTGGGGCCTATATCAGCACTGGGGAAGTGACTGACATGGTATTGGCTGTTGAGAATCTTGAGGAGCCTGGTGATGGGGGTTGGCCTGCTCTTGGATTTTTCAGTTGGCATCCGGGACATGAGAGAGAAGCAACATGAAGCTGAGGGAAGGAGGTGAAAATGAGAAATGAGGAAAGAGAAATGAACACACTCAACACTCTCTCCTCAGAGGAGCTGACATGTGAATCCAAATACAATCCAAGTTATTTCACATTAATTTTTCTACATTATATAATTTCTCTAGCTACAGGAAGTTCTCACGACATATCAATGAATAATACAAAAATTACTGAGGAGAACCTAATTTAAGAAAATGTCAATTAGCAAAGCTTAGCGGTAATACATGTTATCAACGGTCAGTATTTATACATGATTTGTTACGAAATTACTTTGTACCCAAACATATTCAATTGGTTAATTAAAGCAAATTATTCTGATTATGAAGAACTTGACCATATATAAAATTTTTATACTAAATTAGTCAAGAGAGGTCAAACTGATGTGTGAATAAAATTAGTAAAATTTAAAATAGAATGACAGTTATATGCCCTAGACATTTCAGAAGTAAACTCTAACTCAAAGAAATCAGAATTATTATTTTGACCTTATAGAAAGCATTGTCTCATATTTATAACAGAATTTTCTTTGTGGAACATATCATATATTTAAGAAAATTCAAAGTAAATACATTTCCTCAGAGAAATACCCTCTTTACTCTCTTCCCTCTCTGTTGCAAAGACGGCAATGTCAGCAAAGTTGTGCACGTTAAAATAGTGCATTCTTTATCATTTAAAGAAAAATGTACCTATTTCTTTGGAGGATGAAGGAAATTAAAAGAAATCAAATTCAAATATAATTTATATAAATAACCATTCATAATATCAAAACTATACTCTTTAGTCCTGAAAGGACTTATTTTAAAAATGCCAGTAATTTAAAACATTATAGACAAAAATTTACAGGTGTAGGATGTCATGTGATTGCTGCTTTTTCTTTATTTTAAGAGAAAAGCAAGTAGTTTTTCAAACAATTGCAATGCAATTTTGACTTCCTTTCACTACCTCTTCCAAGGTCTGTCAGTTTTGTGAAAGAGAAACTGCTCATTTTGAATTTGTTCCAAGGATTCATCAGTGAGAATCTATCACATCAGATTTTCAGATGAGAGAAGGAGAGACCAACAAACAGAAAAGTAAACAGCTGGTAGGGGTAGGACCAGAAATTTCTCATAGAAACCCAGGAACACAGGACAAGGGCACACTGAGATCTGATAGAGTTTGTCTACCATACTTTATCACCACCCTGCCCACTGACTTCAGTCCTCAGAGTGCCATCCTATCAGGTGGTTTGCTGTCCTGCGTAATGTTCCAGATAAACGATCTGGAGCTCAGCCAGCCGCCAGGATCCCATAGCTGGCAAGTGGCAGAGTTGAGATTGGATCTGACTTGGTTTCACTCCACCCGTGGCTTCTTCTCAGACTATCACTTCTCCTTAGAAACCCCAAGATTTGGTCCTCCCTGGAGCTCTGCTGAGAAAACTACCTTTCTCTGCTACACCTTGTTTGTGTTCTTTTCCTACTACATACATACTTACTTGGAAGAAAGGAGAAAAACCAAGGACTACCCAACACTGTGTCCTCACCTCAAAATGCACAATAATGTGCAATTCTGCTGTCAGCAGGGTGTGTGGCTGGCAGAATTCTCTACATCTCCCTTCCCCAGCTCTTCCATCCTTTCCAGGAAAGAGTACAGTAAGCCATGGAAGGGCCAGGCAGAGCACAAGTTCACCTCCCCACCACATCCCATCCTTCAACCTCTAAGCACAAAGATCCCAAGAGCTGCCCAGACTCAGCACGTCAAGCCCCTGACACAAATAAGCAACTATTGTGCTGCTCTGTCTACTGCAGCTACACAAGGGCAGAACTGCCTGGCCACCTAAGGACTCTGATTCACTTTGTTCTTGGATGTCGAGGTGCCTTACAAGACTTTACCAAGGTGCTCAACATATTCCTGCAGTAGTCCAGGGATCTTAACACTAAATAAATTACGAAACCAGAAAGAGGAATATGGAAAAAGGGGAGAATGCCCTGGGGTTGCTCTCCAATCTTTGCTTTTAATACAATCCTTTCAAATGGGATAGGAACCAAAGGTATAGACTGCTGGGGCCTGGGAGAATTCTGACCTTTCCACTCTACTTTAAGCAGAGAACAGTAAAATCCAAATCTGCAACTGGAGCGGGAGAGCTACCAAAAGAGGCCTGTCTCTTGATTACCATCTAACTGATAGTGGAAGAAACCAAAGATTAGAATACCCACCACCTACAGACGCTGTGTGGAGCATCTGTGTGCAAAACCTTACTAAATGTGAATGGCAACTCTTCGTGGCAGGGTCTCTTGTTACCCCCACATCACAGATGGGGCTGCCAGGTTTAGAGTGTAGGTAACTAATTGTTCAAGGTTGAGGAGCCTGGCTGGGTTTTGAGCCCTGGAAGACCTCCAAACTCTTAACTGCTGTGCTCTACTGTTTCCTACCAGAACACATCAAGTGAAGGTGTTTCGATTCCAAACCCCCAAGTTGACCAGGCACTTCAATCACTCACAGTCTCACATTAAGACCTCTCCATTTCAGTAGAAAAAGAGTGGGGCTAATCCAGGGATTGGCACAAGTTGGAGAAAGACAGAAACACAGAGAATTCAATTTATAACAGGAAAATGGCTTGAAGGGACTAAATGTAGGACTTGGAGCCAAACAACTTGGCAGATTGCAGCCACATTCAGAGATTTGTGATGACAGGGACAGTCTTTTTTCCACCCTACTTCGAGTTGCCTTTGTAGAACTTTATCTTTTATGTCCAAAGATCAAATAATAAAAGATCGTATTTAATGTGAGCTAGGGGAAATAAACTGGTGGCAATTAAGAGTAAAAATAACCTCTTTGTGGCTGCAGACCACAGGAGTTCCCTAATTTTAAGAGGCACAGGCAAATCACTTAAACAAGGCCTTTTGGGCTGTATTTATCTCATGTTTCCTCTCACACCCACAGTGGTTAAAGTTATAGGCAGCCATAGCTCTTGAACCCATGGAATTGTAGTAAATGGAAGTGCAACAGGCCAAACTCATCAACTCACAAATGCAACCTTGTAGCATGGAAGTCAAATGCAAGCCTCCTTTGGAGCCAGTAGCTTCCTGTGGAGCAAGTTAACAGAATTAGGAAAGGTTGCAGAATCCCTATTGTTCATTAGAGGTCTCCCTGCTTCCAAACTCCAGCCCCATTTCTATTGTCCTCTAACTCTGGACCAGTCTTCTGCTGGCCAAGATCCAAAGAATTCTCTCTCACTTCCTTATTTTCCATATGCAATTTAGGTCTAAGTTAGGCCATGAACTCTTCCTCAGACCTCAGAGGAAGGTGGTCAGAATGACCTGAGATTCCATTTCAGGAAATCACCTCTGCCCCATACTACCATGGTCTAGGCCAGGATTTGTGAAGCCTTCCTGAATCTTAGAGTCAGGCTAAGAACAAACCAGGAAAAAATCCTGGAGTGTGGCCAACTTCCCAAGAAACCTGTAGAAAAACAAAACTACAGAATGGTCTAGAGGAGACCACCTGGAATACTTCCTAGAATTTCTCAATTTAAGATGAAACACAGTAGTCAAGACAAGATTGGTTGCTGAACAGAAAGAAGAGGGTATGTTTACCCCCAAGCTTTGGGGTCTTGTTTTGCATACCAGGAGATGCTGCACACTTTGTTCCAAGGTCAAGTCTATCCTTGGTCTGTAAATCAAACCAGTGCCCTATAACACTGTACTTACCGATAGAAAGTAGCATAGTCCACTGTTGAATGGCAGGCCTGAAACTCCCAAGATTTGAGCTTTTGGCATTCTCGATGGGCTCGAAGCTTTACCTTCACTGTCCCTTGACACAGCTCGGGCACTGGTTTCCTCTGAGGTCTGTTGCAGAACTCATTGGACTCCACCCTCCAAGATTCAGCAAAGTCATCCACATCAAACTTGAAGTTTCCATCTCCGCCAATTAAGTCATCACGTTTATGTCCATTATAGTTGCCACAAAGACCACACAGCTTGCCTTTGAGATGAGGGGCAGCCATGACCTCTACAAAACTGTCTCCATCCCAGGATATTTCCAAACCTAGAGAAAAGAATCAACCACTCATAAATCCCCTAGTAATCACCAAATAAACACATCCATATATAGTACACTGATCATCGACTTCTAACAAGCAAGGATCTGCCCAAATTATTATGTTACTCTCACCACATTAAATATTGTATAAATTGCATAAATCTCTCACTTGCAGAGACTTAATTTTTTTAATTATATAAATTTGTCCTTAAAATATCTTATGCTTCCCTAATTTAACCCCTTTGTGTAATTACTCCATCACTATACTACTCTAGCATTTATATTTTTGCCTCTTCATAAGCAACTGTCTTAGTCCAAATTGTCCCCTAATTTATTCAATGAATACCACAATGTGATAGTTATTTAATGTCATTTTTGTTTCTTTATCCAAAAATTCTGCATACATAATTATTCCTCCAAGTGTCAAAGTAAATTTTCCAAATTATTTCTTATAATGAGAATATTAAAGCAATAACTAGCTAGGTTCTGAGGGCTGGAGAAGTGCCCAGCCTTCTCTCAAGTAGTACAGTGCTTGTCTAGCAAGTATGAAGCCCTGAGTTCAAACCCCTGTATTGCAAAAATAAATAAATTATAAAGTACATAAGTTCCAATATATCCTCTTCAAAGGGCAACATTTATATAAATGAAAACATTTGCTCCTTCATTGTTTTATAGTCATTCCTGAAACATGGCACACTGACCAATGGATTCTGGGTTGAGTGGTTGGGAACCCCTTCCATTTGGCCTCCATCGCTGGGATGTTCAAAAGCTTCAACATTTGAGGAGGCATAGGAAGCCACAAGGACATGGGCAAAAGTTTCCCTTAGACCTCCATCATAAGGTCTATACTTCCTTGCTCATCAAGGAAACTATCTTCATACCAGAAGGAAGGGAACATAGACCCTTAGTTTGCTGAACTGACTGAAAGCATGCATATTTCTCCAGAAATGCTGGCCCCTGACTTCCAGGAAACATTCTAACCAATGACCTCTCTGAATGGTGGGATTACTACTACAGGTAGGCAGTCAAGTTATGTTGTCACATGGTACAGATCAGTCTGACTCTAGAAGACAAAGAAGAAACACCCTCAAATCCACTTACACTGTGTGTGAAGATGTTGTCCACAAGAGAAAGGAGAGATCTTTGTGAACAGCTTTTTGAGGTTCAATCCAAAGCAAGTGACAAATTTTTCTAGTTTTTCTTTATATCTTAGGAATGTATTGGAACTTTTCTCCTGGTGATTCTCTGGCAGTGCCTGAGCCACTATGGTAGGAACCCCTGGGAATATCTACAAAAGGTCAGCATGCATTTCTGTCCTGGAACATTTCTTTGATCCCTGTCACTGTCTCCTAAGAGTAGCAACCACAGAGAAAGTTTCTTTTTAACAGAAAGTTTACTCCCTTCTGAATTTTTAAATCTTACCCTCTTGGGTTCCTAACAAAACCAGACTTTCATTTTGCCTGTTCTGAGCCTCTGGTAAGAGAAAAAAAAAAAATTTTCCCAAAAGGCTTTGCCTCTGTTCTTGAAAGATCAAGATAGGTTGATGAGCTAATGTTCAGAAGTCAGGGAATTAGGTGGCAATGGGACAGGAGAAATAGAGGGAGAGAGAGAAGGCACAAGAGAAGTGGGTAGATAGAGTGAAAGACAGAGAAACAATCTTGTTGGAATGTGAAATTAGCATAAATCATTAACATCAGAGTGATGTAAGTAAGATCAGGAAGAAACACTCAGAAGAAAGATTCTAAAGCTAATACTCCTTAACTCTGTACATGGTCTTAGAGGAGAGAAGGCTGGTTGTAGTCAAATAGCTTTCTTGTGACAGAACTTCACAACTGTCACAAGACAGAGTTACTTTAGGGAGCTAATGGCAGAATACACCAGTGATCTAAAACTGGGTTTCTCACAAAAATAAACAGAAAGACCCATCAGGCAAATGGAAAGAACAGAGCATTTGCAGTCCAAGGCAAATGGTAGAAAAGATTTCTTGGTTAGGAGAAGAAACAGGGTTCAGAAAAGCAATTAACCAGAATTGGAAAAAGAAGAAAGAAGGCCATAGGAATGTGTCTCTTGGGAGCAATTTGGTGAAGAGAAGTCAGTGATAGGGTCAGGTAAGGAGAAAAGTGACACATTGTAAGAATACCCATTCATAAGGCTGACTTCTATGAAGACCTCTGTGAGAACACAGTGTCAACTGTGGCAACCACAACTTTCATATAAAATAGTTTCCATTTCTTTATGCCCCACCATTTAACATGTTATCTGCACAAAATATGTACTCAATAAGTGAATGAATTACCCTTGTAATGTTGGTGCATCAGATCTGCAAAGCCAAAAAAAATTGCAAGTTTCATGCTGGTTAAGACACTGAAATAACCATATTGAAAGAAAACAGGCAAACTATAAAATGATTTGTAATAACACTCTCCAAGGTATAGAAGAAACTTGACCTCAAAGCAAGAGAAATGAGGGAAGAAAATCAATTCCATACAAAGTCTAACTTTTAGAGAATAATTCCAAAGATTTTCCATGTTGCAAAATTTTCCAAACTACAAATCTCTTTCCTAGACAGCAAGCAAATACTTTTCTTCCAAGTGCCACAAACAGTCAAGAATTTACACCCAAAGTAGCTCCAGTGTCATTACTAAGAGCGATAAAATAAATTTGAAACTTTGGGCAACTGAATTCCTGGGAATTCAACTCACAGTGAGTAAGCCAATCACTGTGTTCTTTCTCGACAGTGGACTGGTGGCCCACACATACTTGGAAAGATGCAGACCTGCTGTGTTTTCAGTAAACTCTTCTCCACATGACATCTCATTCATAAAACATGGTCCCCAAAGTAAGAGAATAATTTGTAATTCACTCTCTATTCTTCATCCTTCTTTGTTATTACTATATTAAGAGGATTTTCACTGTCCAAAGCCAGGCTTCATATTGGGGAGAGATGACTTACTCTACTCCAGATGCCTTTGCCTCTTGCTGTATCACTTACATATGTGTTTGCATGAATACTTTTACCCTCCACAAGAGTAAAATCCATGCAAAGTCGATTACAGTCGTGAAAGGCAAAAACCTAATAAGCTGTAATTGAGGGAATTGCTCTTCTAAACAATATCTTAAATAGGCATCTTATGAGAGGAAAGAGTCTTGGGTGTGTTTGAGGCTGGGCACAGTCCTTTCTGCAGCTGGGATGAGTTTCCCAATCCTCTGCATGAGAGACTGAGTAGAAATAACTGGCAGCATCGGAAAGCTGGAGCTGAAGCACATGTGCCATCTGGGGATGTGAGCAGCAACCACACTCCTTCCACTGTAGGCAGGGCTGCCAATTTTCCCTTCTCCAACTTGTTCTTCACCCTTCAAATGTGTAACCTGCCTCCAGACCACTTGCTTGCATTGTTGTTGTTTAATTGTTCTTTCATTTTGTGAATATTGTTCTTTGTTTTGTATTATTTGGGTTTTGGTCATCGATGCTTTTGCTGTTGTCCACTTAAAGAGGAGAAGAGGTGCAAAATCAATAGATAGACCATAGTAATGTGCAAAACATGGGTTATTTTTCTGTTCAGATTTTATACCAAAAGATGGAGGTGGGATATATACTCTGGGTTCAAGAAAAACAGAGCTCTACCAAAACTCAAATAAAAAGCCAAACTCCTAAGTCTGAGCTAATGCTTTCAAGTGGACCTGAGGTAAGTCTTTCAGGTACAGTTGATGAAGAAAACAGATGGTAGAAAGGAAATGTATATTAAAATTATGTGCTCAATACTGAGAGTTGGGCAGAGCATGGAATGAAGGTGGGCAATGCTTAACCTACTGAGCACTGTCCCAGGTCAGTTGTTAGCAGGTAAACAGCTACAACCTAATTCTACCCAACCTACATGGCCACCTGTGCTGTTCTGCCAGATTCTGTCCTGAGTGCTGAGTTCATAAACTCCAGGGAAAAAGAGCCTTCCTCCTCTTCGCTCCCTCTCCAGCTGCAGGCTTGAGCAAAGCTGCTGTTTTGAAGACAGTGCCCTTTGATCACATGTGCTTACAAAATGAAACTAACTCTATGGAAGAACACTCAAAGGAAATACCCTGGTATTTCAAATAGACAATCAATAGGCGATAAAAAGAAAATATCCCTAAGGGATAGTTCAAACTGAGATGGCTAGACCAGGCTGGAAACATAATTGTCCAGAAATTCAGTTGTTATTTCATTTAAAAGCATGAGTGCAAAGTTAAGTTTAGTGCCTAGAGGAATGCACTTTTCTTGCTAGGAAGCAGAAGGCTTATGTGATTTGTGTGCTTCAGAAAATTGTTCAGCTGGGTGTTAAAAGTGCTATAAAAATTACTTGCATCGTGGAAAGAGAGATGGAAAAATAAAAGAAATTGTAAAACTGAGTCCAAGGTCTAGAATGGTTAAATTCACTAATCTAATTATGGTATTTACGATCTATTATTTTCTTAGCAGCTTCGTCCTTTTGCTTATTTTTATGACGTGGAACCCTTACAAAGAACACACTTATTCCATAAGGTTTTGCCAGCTGTCCATGGAAGATATCAAACTTCGTAGGCTGCTAGCATCTTCAAGTACCCAGGATTCTTTTGAGAACTAGGCTGTGGTTGACTAATAACTTCCATAACAGTAGAATCCACTGTGCTCAGCTGACTTGCACACAGATAGGCAAGGTGCTTCTAATTACTTCCGTGTAATAATAGGTCATCTTGGGTATGCTTCACAGGGAGACAAAAACTGTTGCTTCCTTAAAGGAATGAGCTGGAGTCTGCATTTGCAGAGTGGCATATCTTTAGGTACAAGAAGAAGTATATGAGTTTTCCAAGCAGGACTAATTATCCTTCTAGGATGAGCAGAACTCTTCACCTTTCTGAAGTGAACGTCCCAATACATTAATACTTAGCAATGTCTCGTTGCAATGAGGATGTACTCACAAACTAAAAGCTCCCAAGACTTCACCTTGGCTTCCTGCCTTTGTTTAGCTAAGCTGAAATGCCACAGGCTCAGATCAATTTATTAAAATATATTTTGGCTTGAAGTAAAACAATTACCAAGGTTTTGAAGGTACAGCAAAAATGGTCTCTAAGACCCTCAAAAGTGCTTGTTGTATTAAATGTTTCCCTTTTGACTATATATTTCCTAAAGAAACTGGAACTCAGCTGGTGCTTTTATACTGTTAAACTAGCATCAATCAGAAAACAAGAATGCTGACATTCTTTAAGTATGATGCTTAAAGAAATAGAGCACACCATATGACATGTGGTGTCATATCCAACAGATACGTCTTAGATGAAGGAGGCAGGCGAGGAACTACACATAATGCAATAAAATGTGCCAATGAGTTGAGCTCATTCTCTGGGATTGATAAGCAGGAGCTGAAATTCACTTCTAAAATGATTTTTCTTAGGTAGCACTTTACACACAAGGATTGAAGCCTAGTGGACAGCTAGCAGCCATTAACAGGTTGGCGGAGGAGGAGGGTGTCTGCCCACAGAGTGGAAATGCAAAGTCCAATGGGCTTAGTGCTCCATGGGATGCAGAGAAAGGGCCTCAACCACCAGTTCAAAGTGGCCAAGGCCAAGCTAAGAGATGTCCTCTCAAAGCCAGCCTCCTAAGTGCTCCCTAGGAGAAGACAGTGGTTCTGGCCCATCAACTCAGAGAGCAACTTTCTCCAGTATCAAAGTGCACACATGTGGTTCCTGTGGGATCAGGCTACCCTAGGTGTGAGGCAGGAGTGTGCAATAACAGGCATTTCTGCTGTGGACATTTGCTTTTCTTTTGAACACCACTGACACTGAGCTCCCTCGCATATCCCTCACTCCCCCCGCCCCCCGGTTTTTTTTTGGACAAATGCTAACAAGGAAACCCTCTTTCTCACAGATGTGAAACTGCACATAAGTGGCTGAGCTGAGAAAGACACTGACAGTTTCAAGCTGGATTTCAGTTTCCTAAAATAGCAATAAAGCTGTGGCAAGATTATTTGGAGGGTCCCACCGCTCCTTTTAGAAAAAGAATGGAAAGGCTCTGAATGTGAGAGGTGGGAAGACTGGTATGACTGGCCACCAATTGCAAGGCTCCACGTGGTGCAAATGTCCCTGGCTATTTCTTGGCATCTTCACGAGGTGCCTTCTCCCTAGAGCAGGGAGGTGACAAGGCCACAACTGGATGCTCAGGAGGCCACAGGGTCCCCTACGCAGAAGAGAAGGGACACTCCGACCAGGTGGTGAGGTAGAGCAAAGGGTGGGAGGGCGGCCATGCAAGGCCCACCTGCTCTGGTGGTGACTTTCAGGAGGTAGCCGTCCAGGTCGATGTGGAAGTGCGGCGCGTGGCAGGGGAGCGCGATGCGCGAGCCATTCCAGCGCACGGTGAGGTGCTGCTGGAGGCTCACCGTGCTCTCGCCCAGTACCAGCTCCACCGACTTGGTCCACGAGAAGGAGCGGGTCCGCCGGGCATCGTTCTTCACCAGCACCTGAAAGGGTGAGGCAAGGGAGGAGCAGTCTTTCGTCAAAACGTACTGACATGTTCCCTGAAAGTTAAATGTGCGTCCGTCAAAAGTGTTGTAGTGAGGATCTCCGAATACCGTGCAGACGCCGGGCTCTGCGGATGAGTGAGAGATAAAAGCAGGGTCACAACCAAGCCAAGGATTCAAAGGGAAACCAGGGGTCCCTGCAATAAACTTGGAAGGGGCTTGCCTGTCAGCTAAGGCGGGATCTTTAGTAGAGATGCACTTGGGTAAATCAACTCAAAAAGAAAAGTTGGGTTGTTTCTTAAAGGTTTACTCACATGTTTCTGATAGTTTTATATTTAAAAGTTATTTCTGACATCTCTGAATTTCAAAGGCATCTCTATTTTGCAGCCTGGACATTCGTCCATGGATGAAGAAAATGAATTAAGACAATTAATTCATGGCCTTAATTCATAACCCACATTATACATGAACAAACTAGGTACATAAATAAATAAGCAGCAAAATAAATGACACCATGTGGACAAGTCTTGATATTGCTTTCATTTAACTCAAAAAAATTACAAGCATGCCATTATAAATGTTACTCGTAGTCTTAAGGAAAATTGCAATATTCAACACTGGGGTGTTTACTTAGAACAAATAAATACAATTGCCGAACAGATCTGTGTTGATAACAAGTTACTGATTAAGTTACTATTTACAGATAGTGTTTATGTTTTCTAGAAATGCAAGGCTCTTACATTTTGATCTATGTACCAAAATCTAGTGATAGATAAAAAGTAAATCACAAAACTCACCATTGAATACATTTTAGAAATTCTGACAAGTTCAACAATCCAAAATACCATTAGCTCAAATATTTATGAGATCAAGGTAAAGCTTTGCACTTTGGGGCATCTCAAAGGTATAATAGAGGGCTGGTGGAGTGGCTAAGTGGTAAAACGCCTGCCTAGAAAGCATGAGGCCCTGAGTTCAAACCCCAATGCCATAAAAAAAAAAAAAAGAAAAGAAAAGAAAGAATGAAAGAAAAAGGATGTAATAGAAAACTAAATATTGACTCCTTTAAAAATAAAAAAAACCTTGACATTGGTTTGTTCTCTGAAGCATGGACTGACTACCAGGAAATGAGGAAATTATTTAGGGAGATTAGCCCAAATAATGAAAGAAATGCAATAAAAAGAGATTTCAACCAGGCATGGCTGCCTGTAATGTCAGCACTCAGGAGGCTGAGACAAGAGGATCTCAAGTTTGAATTCAGCCTAGGCTACATGGTGAGACCTGTCATCCCAGGTACACAGGAGGTTGAGATCAGGAGGATCACAGTTCCAGGCCAGCCCAAGGGAAAAATTTAGGAGACTCCATCTCAAACAATAGCTGGATGGGTGAAGTGATGTATGCCTGTCATCCCAGCTACTTGGGAGGCTGAGATCAAGAGAATTGTGGTTTCAAGGAAGCCTAGGCAAAAAAGTTCACAGGACCCATCTCTTAACAGAGAAAAGCTGGGTGTGGTGGTGCATACCTGTCATCCCAGCTATGATGGTAAGTATAAAATAGAATTATCCCAGCTATGATGGTAAGTATGAAATAGAATTATTGCAGTCTGGTTATAACCAGAACAAAAAGGGCTGGACATATGGCTCATGCATTAAAGCAGCTGCCTAAGAAGCAGGAAGCCCTGAGTTCAAGTCCCAGTACCACTGGAGTGGTTACCACTAGAACAATAATCAAACCAAGAATAATAACCAGAATAAAATACCAGGTCTAAGAATATGAGAATGTCATCTAAGTAACTTCCCTGACTATCTAAGGGAAGGATTGTATCCAGACAGAGGAAAAATGTGCCAGCTGATCTGAAAGGACGAATGGAATACCAATAAAAACATTTGCTTTTAATTTCTATGGTGTTTGAAAAGTAATGTTGTTTTATGTTGTGATATATTATTTCATCTCATACATCTATGTAACTCCATACATATCACATGTATTTGGAATCTTCTAAATTATTTGTTCTAGTTAGTTTTCCTTGTCAGTATGTGAAAGTGGCTCTGAAATAGGACCAGGAACATGGTATGGTGCTCCCTGAGTTCAAATCCGGGAGGGGCGTGGTGGGGGAAAGAGAAGAAAGAGAAGGAGGAGGAGGAGATAGAAGAAGAAGAAAGAGGAGGAGGAGGAGGAAAAAGAGAAGAGAAGGAAAAAGAAAGAAAGAAAGGGAGTGAGGGAATGAAGGAAGGAGGGAGAGAAGGAAGGGAGGAGGGAGGGAGGGGAGAGTTTGGGTATACTGGAGAGTTTGAATGGATAACTATGTTCAAGAATATATAGAATACACTACAGCAAGAAGATAGAAGTAGCAGGTTTGGCAGTAATATTTGAATTCAACCTCCGTTTCTGTTTCTTTCTTATTGACCCAGTTTTACCATTTGTTGCTCCATGTTGCACACAGCCCCCACCTTCCCGTATCCATATCTTTCTAACTAGTGTCCCTAACTGAACTTCTTCACAGGGCCTTTTCCTGTCCTTTCTTCATGGGGTCACTTCCAAAATTATTCTCTATCACACATTTCCCTCACGGTCTGACAAATGGCATCCATCCCTGGCATGAAATTGTTGTTTTGGGGTTAATAGAGTACAAGGCAGTTCTCTGAGAAGCTCCAAGCAGCACTGAGAATGACAATTCAGAAAAGGACTGGACATTACCTGACTACCACATCCCAAAGATGGGTTTCTAGGGTTCTTAACTCCACCTACTCAGCAAGAAAGCCTAGAACCAAACAAGGCTTTTGAGATGCTGAGCTTCTAACACATAGACCTTAACTTGAAAAAGCCAAACCACTTCCCGGGCACTGCGATTGTATTCCTGAGTGTGTCCTCTCCCAGCTGTGAGGTGGCATGGGGAATGCCATACTGGCTGCCACACACATCGTGCTGGGGCAGTCTTCTCTGTGCACCAAAGACAACACACAGTTTTTCTCCACGTCTTGGCCTCAATTGCATCAAAATTATCATTAATAAAAATAAGAACAGTTAACATTTGCCAAGAAGTCACTACCTATGTTAGCACTCTTCTACATGTGGAAGGTGGCTACATCATCAGGAGGTAGGTATTCAGATGGACTCCTAATATAAACAAACAGCTAAGCACTTTGTAGCGAATCCCTAAATGAGCCACAGTAGATTTTTGGTACCCTAAGACTATGGTTCCAAGGAGACCATCACTGAGGAAAAACTGTGGATGCAAGGGACGGATAGAGCTCAGTGCAGTATTGTGGACACTTGGCTCATTTTTCTCACAACACTGCCCAGCTTCCACTAAAGACGTTAGGCTTTTCAAAAGATCTAAAATTTTCATTTAAATTAATCACGCTAACTTTTACTTTGCTCTTGGAACACCACTTGCTTTTTGCGGAGGCAGATTTTTGCAAAATTAAGGGCAAGGAAATACTCAGAAGATTACACGATTTCAACACAACTGAGAATAACAGGGAACTGACTGAGAGCTTCCCTGCATCCACCGAGCTCAGTAGTGCATGTGGGAATTTAAAAAGTTTTGGTTTTGAAATTTCTTCTGATTTTTTTAATTTATGGCCACACTTGGTCAAAACTACATATAATAAGTCTGCAAATAAGAGGGCTTACTGTATTGTCCTGTCATTAAAAAATGAAGAATCTTCATGAATTCTTCACTGAAATAATATGTTTCAACATAAAATGTTTATGATGTGTTCAGTGAAAAACAGGCAACAGAATTCTATTTTATTCTAGTCTAAGATAATCTTAACAATCTTAAATACACATACACACACACAAAGTTATGAACACTGGCTATATTTGACGGTAGAACCATGAATAATGTTTTTTTCTTCTTTCTTCCTTATTTTTTTAATGGTCATGTTTTGCTGTCTTGTTTTGTTTTTGATAGTCAAAATGTGGATAATGGTAGATAAGGCCAATAATGGCAAACAGCAAATCCTCAAAGAAGCAACGGAAAGTCAAGTGCCCTGAGTTGCCTTGGGGAAGCCTGTGCTTGCTCATAGCTGGGTGGGAAGCAATGAAGGATGTCCAGAGAGACTCAGGCAAGGGAGATCATGTGTGAGCAGAGCTGTCAGGAGAGATATTTTCCAAGAGTCTGACTTATGGAAGAGAAGGGTTTGGAAATCAAGATGATTTTTCTGTTTGACAGCAATATAGAAGAGGCCAACAAAATTTCATGACTATGAGGATGTTTGAGAATTATGTGTTGCATTTGGGGACATTTGCATCATGAGCTGAAATGATTTTGAAACGCTGGCCGGTTTTCCTGGCACCTCCAGATCCCCACACCAGATCCTGCAGGAGCAGTGAACACGTGCACTGGAGAACATCCGAAGTGAGAATCTGAGGGTCCTGAAACCTGCCTGGCTGAGAAGGAAATGGCCCAGAGAGCACGTGGGGAACAAAGATGAACAGTGTATCCTTGCCGAATTGTTTTTCCTGCAGACCCAGTGAAACAAGCTGTGGTCCAAGATGTCCAGATGTCCGGCCATACTCTTCTGGAAAGCTTGGCCCCATACTTAGGGAGATGGAGGGAAGAGCTGTATAAGCAGACCATCCTAAAACTAGCCTGTGCCTAACCCGTGGATGCAGAGAAACATGCCAGTTTCCACCTGCGGCACATGTTTCATAGTCCTGAAGTCAAATAATTATCATCTCATTTTGTTTTGGTTTGCTTTCAACATATGTATACAAATGCATATGCATGTGGGAAAAAAGCGATCAAGGTGCATAAATTCAAATATTAAATGTGTGTTTTTCTCCTAGGTATGGAATGATGTGTGACATTTCTTTACCTCTTTGTGTTGTGTTAATACTTACACTTACATTTCATTGTTTACAATGACTATGTATACTTTTGAAATAATATTGACTTTAAAAAGTTAAAAATTGTGGAATAAGACACATCACTTTAATGTGATAAGATCGCTGCCTCCAAAAATATAGTTCCAGTGCTTTTCTCTTAACTGAATCGAGTGTGTTTACTTTATCATGAATATATGTATTCTAATGAAATGTTTTTCTTCTGAAGGCAATGATTATTCTCAAAACATCCATCAAAGAAAATTAAGGAGAAATTATTCAATGTCATGTTATAAAGAAGAAAATAATAGAAACTGAGTATAACTCTAATCCCCCACAAATATTAATAAAACAAAGACAAAACCTGAGGAAGGAAAAAAAATCATTGATATTTCAGCTACCAAGAAAAAAAAATCACTGTTCAAAAATGTGCTTGTGTATTTATTGTAACATAGTGACTATGATTCTATACATGAAACCTTATTTCCTAGTTTTCACGTTGCATGTCATAAGATTTCCACAGTCATCCAAGTATATTTGGCTTTGAGAACCTGGAAGGGAATGTTAGTCCTCAGTGCATCACTTCTGCAGAGAAGAAAAAAGCTCCAGCTCCACGAACTGCACCACAAGAGCAGCAGAGTAGCACTCTAACCACGAAGGAGCCCGTTAAGTAAACACAGCTTTAAACCTTTCTCAGCACAACTGCAGGGAAATGGGGCCCCCTGAGATTCTGGGTCATTGAGTCGTGCAGGGTCCTGGAAACCTCAGAGCCAATGTGCTGCCCATTCAGTGTTAAGAAGCAGGAAAGGGCAGCGTTAGGAACACTGCTGATGACACAAACCCTTGCACTGTCTGCTGAGGCCCCCTCTGAACAGTGATGAAGCCTCCAGTAGAGAGGTACTGGGGTGTGACTCAGTGGAACCTAAGCTTCTCCACACAAGTGCTCTGGCCTTGCGTGAGGTGTCACTGACAGTTGGTGGCCTACCAGATGGCACTGGGATGCCTTGAGGACTTTAGCATCCTTAGCTTCTTAAATCCAGAACGTCATTTAACTTTACTGTGCAGAGTGAGCAGGGACTGGGGCCTCTGTCCACCAAACTACCTACAGAAACACTAACTGACCTGCATGTGGAAAACCCATTTTTTTAAAAGTTGCATATGTATTTTGTTTAGCATATAAATTTGTTTTCACATAGTTCCATAACTCCACATACACAACAACTTTAAATAAAAGAGCAAAGGAAAGAATCCCTAACTTCAAAGATCTAACCTAAAATAAATCCAGACCTCAAGCCAGAGCTGCTCCGTGGAGCCCACAGCTTCCCCACCTCTCACCTGGGCCTGTGCCTGTCAACACTTCCTTATAGTGCACATGCACACACCCTTTAGCTCTAAGCTCCAATGTCACTCCCCGCAAGTAACACCCCTAACACCTGAGGCTCATATGTTCTGTTACAGTCTTAATTTCAAATAGTCTATCTTATAGTTCCAATATGATGTGAAGATATGCTCACAAAACCCATATGTAATAAATGGTCCATCTTTGCATTATGTACTACATACCAAGTGTCAACAAATACTTGTTGAATGAATGGGTTAATTAATTTGATAATATAGCGTGGTGGAAAAAAAGTAAATTTCCCACACCAAATTTACTAAAGTAGATACAGGTTATGACACACGGCAGATAACCAACAGAAGTTTGCTTAGTTAATTAATTAATTTAATTATTCAAGATCAAAGAACTAGTCAGATCAAAGAAATTATAAGGAAAAATACAGAAAGTGAAGACTACTTCAGGGGAACTACGTCTGGTGCCAAGAAAGCTAGCTGAGAAATTCAAATTCAAGAGCTTGAATACACTCAGGCAGCAATATCCTCCCCTTCTCTGGAAGTCCAATTTCTTCACCTGAAACGAGACAACCTCCCCTACCGAAAAGTATTGCCAGAATCAAAAAGATGAATTCAAATCATAAAAATATGAGAAGAGAATTTAGTTCTAATTTCTAAGATGACCAAGTATAATAGGCAGAATAATGGTTCCCCTAAAGACATCACATTCTAAGACCCAGAACCTGTGAATGTGTTATTTACCCAGCAAGAGAGAATGGAGTTTGCAGATGGGATTAAGGCTGACCTGCAGGTGGGGAGACTATCCCAGAAGATCTGAGAAGGATGAGCATTACCTCAAGGGACCTTAGTGAAAGAGGAAGGCAGCAACATGGGTGTCACAGTAACACTGCATGAGAAGGACTCAACCTGCCATTGCTGGTTTTGAAGATGAAAGAAGGAACCAAGAGCCAAGGAATGTTGGTATCCTCTAAAAGATGGAAAAAGACAAGAAAAAAGATCCTCTCCTAGAACCTACAGAAGGAAGACAGCCCTGATGATACCTTCATTTTAGCCCAGCAAGACCCATTTCTGACTTCTGACCTCTAGAATGCATAAGGTTACTACGTGTTGTTTGAGGTAATTTGTTACAACATCCATTTAAAACTAATACACTTAGCAAAAGCCAAAAGTGTCCAACATAAAATAACTAGTTTATACCAGGTACCATGCCAGATGATCACTGAGCTAATAGCAATAGAGTCCAACCCAGTCTTTGTGGTCCAAGGCCAGTGCCTTCCTCAGGGTGACTTGATGATTCCACTTACAGCCTATACCACAGCATCCTGTGAATTTGTCTGTCAAACATGCCTGTCATTCACTGCTTGGGGTCACAGAGTTCTTTGGTAATCCAAAGAAGTGTGCAGACACTCTTCCCCTCCCAAATGCACGTGACCGCATCCTCTCATATAGAGTGATTTATACACATCTGTCCCATCACTGAGCAATAACCATCTAGTAGGAAGGAATTTCAGATTAAGAAAAGCTATCTAGAAGTCAATGATAACCTATGTTTCACGGTTCTCTTGTTTCACGTGTTCCTATTTCCTCTCCCCAACTACAAGTTCCGAGGCGTAGGGTCTGTTTTGCTTTTTATTCATGTCCTCTACAGCACCTTCAGAATGCTGAAAACTCGCCAAGCTTTAATGTAAACTTCTTATAAAGAATGCACTTTTGCCACTCCCATAATCCAAGTTCTGACTTTAAAACGACTCTTCTCTTTACAACAGAAGTTTTATTTATCGATATTATCTATACCTGAGCTAAAGAGACGGGTTCCACATTTCTATGTTAACTGGCTTCCAGAACTAAAGCTCCCTTAGCTTCGCAATCTTTAAGCACATTGCTTTGAATACAGTCTCGCACTTGAACCCTGGTCGTGACACTTAGTGACTGTAAAATCATGCACAGACTTCCTACCTACCTTCAATTAATTTGCCTATAACATGAATCCAGGGACAATTATTTTGCAGAGTCATTGCAAAGGTGCCAAGAATACAACAGATGCTCACAGAATAGTCATTATTAGTTCTATTATTATAATGTTATGCAAATCCAGCAAATAGATATCTACTGGTGGCTAACATAAAATAGAATCATACTATAGAAGAAATAAAGTATAGGTCTGTTGGACAAGACGTGGTGTTTTATGTTAGCCACCACAGTGTTGATAGAATTATATTCCAAAACCAGCCCAGGCAAAGTTTGCAAGACACCCTATCCAAAAAACAAGCTAAAAACAAAAGGACTGGGGGCATGGCTTAATGGTAGAGCATCTGCCTAACAAGCACAAGGCCCTGACTTCAAGCTCCAGTACCACAGAATAAAAATAAATAAAGGCTTGTTGAAAATGAAATGTGCATTGAGCTAATTATATATATATATATATATATATATATATATATATATATATATAATGAGATTAGGGCCAGAATGAAGTCAGTCTCCTAGGCCAAAAGAAGAATAATAACAAGTCACAGATATAGAAAGAAAGCAGCCTGGACAAGAAGAGCAGGAGACCAATCTGTCTGGAGTGCAGAGTTGCTTCAGGAGATGTGAGACACTCATGTTGTCTAAATAAATTGGCCTGAGATTTATTGCCAGCCTGAGAAGTTTAAACATATTCCAAAGAACCAGTATTTCTTAATGTGTCTCCTATGAAAACATCAATCCTGCCTATTGCACCGCCAAAACAAGTAAAAAAATTTAAAGCTCTGCAACTGAAATTAGTTCAGGAGGTACTGTGTACCCATCTCCCTTCTGGAAGTTTATCATACCCATTTCCATGGAAAGGTCTGAGGATGCTGTAGCATGGAAACATCTAAATTTATTTGACCTCACGTTTCCCTATTTAATCACAGGACCTTGTTTTGAAAATATTACTCATGACTATCCTTCAGCTCTAACATTTTATAAAATAAACTTTGTGAAACTCTGTAACAGTGAAGGAAGCTGGTATAGGGTCTTGTGAGAACCCAGTTTGGGTTCTGACCGTGGAGTGCATAAAGGCAGAATAAGAGGAGATGGGGATTAGTTACAGGGAATAGGATAGGGTCTAGCTGTAATGGAAATAAGAAGGAAATTGTTTATTAGAAAAACAACACAAAGAGACAATCAACTAGACTTGATGACTGATTAGCATCAGGGGAGAGAAATGCCAGAAGTATGAGAAATAACATTGAGGCTCAAAACCTGTGCAGCTGGGATAATGTGGATGCCAGAAATCAGTCAGGAAATAGGGGCTGGGAACAGCTATTAACCCTTCCATTCAACTCCCAACTCAGATAATGTGGTGAACCAAAGGTAGCACTGTTAGTAAAATTCCAACTCGGTACTTTGCAAGAAGAATATGCTCCCCAGAGTGATTAGAAGCCAAGGTCCACAAGCATGAGCATCAACTTGTCAAAAGGCGATAAATGTTAAGAACCTCAAAGTTTGGACAACTCTGAAGCCAGGATGAGAAAAGGAACTGCAGAGGGGGCACTGTGGAGGTGGGGCTGTGAATTTACACAAGAAGAAAAACAAAAGGTAAAAGAATAGATCCATGTACTAAAGACAGAGATAAAGGGCAGAGCAGAGGAGGGGAGCAGTGATTGGGGGTGAAGGGCACTGATCAAGAAAGGCCCTATGATTAGGAGGAATTTGAATTTGATTTTCACATCATAAATTTGAATTTCACATCAAACAAAAGAAGATAGAGCAGACAATGGGTCATTTCTCCATGTTCCCAGTGAAGGTGAGAACTTAAGTGTTGTAACCCAAGCGACTGAGGAGGTAAGGTGACCTCAGATTTTTTTTGGTTTTCATTTTATTTTTTTTAAGGTGAGCAAATAAAACTGCTTTCAACCTCTAATCACGTATAAAAAAGGAAACTGGCAAATCTCATATATATTTAGAGACAAAACTCCAAAATGAATAATAATATAGTCAACAGAGATATAGAACAGTGCTTAAAACTTCAAATTTTAGAGTCTTGTGGATTAGGGTGGATTAGCTGACCTCACAGTATTTAACCTCTCTGATCCTCAGATCCTTCAATTATGAAAGAGGGTACCAATAGCTTCTGCTTCACAGGGTTATTGTGAGAATTAAATGACAGACTGCCTGGACAGCATTTATCACAGTGTCTGATGCGGATTGACATTCAACAAATCACTGCTATGATCGGAGCAATTGTAGCAACAACAGAAGTAGCAATTTTTGTTGATCTTATTTTGTTCATAGGAGGTAGGACCTCTAGAGAAGAAAAAATCTGCCTCAACTTGGTATATAGTAATGTGTGATTGATTATACAGAGTTTTCCACAAAGGGTAGTTTTTCAGTTTCATAGTGTGGGGTTTGCATTGTTCATTTGTCTTGTCATTTAGCTGTATTTCCAGTGTACCATCCATCACTAAGGAGTTTTGGTCACAAGTGTCCTTAGTCACAATTGGGTACTTGCATCTTTCTTGAGATTCAAGATGGCAGCTTGGCTAAAATGTACCAGATGTCTAACTTGAATACTTCTTTCTATACAAAATAAATTCACTTAATTGAATGTATTTCACTCAATACATTCACTTAATTGAATGCATTGAGTTAGTAATGCTGTGTTTATTTTAAAAGGCTTCCCAAGCAAAAACCCTGCAAAACTTATAGAATGAATACTGGATTAAGACGTTTAAAAAAAATGCAGGTCCTATCCCAGCTCTTCTACTTAGTACTCCTATAAGCCTCACCTGGGAAGTAAGAGGGCTGACTTCATAGGGAAAGTCCATTCACTTTACCCAATTCCATGACATTACTAAAATAGTAATGAGCTTGAAGGCAAGCTCATTGTTGTTCTTTCTTATTCCTGGTAGAAATTATACATTGAGTTTTTTCAAGCTCAAAAATACAAATGTATTTTAGTATTGTGAATAAGAAAATGTGGGGAGCTCTTCATTTGCCCCTGGAAATACTCAACTCTAAGTTGCTAGGAGGAAAGAAAAAAAAAAAAAACAATCCTGAAAAAGCGAGTAGACATGGAACACCAGCCAGGTCAATTTGTCCATGAGATCAAAACACACCAGCCAGTACTATTCTGCATCTGAGCAGACAGATGGAGGTGCTACCAGATAGAAAAGGCCTGGGTACTTGAATCTCCATCTCTCCCAGGGTGGAATGGAAGAGGGAAGGGAAGAGCTATTAAGTCTTTCTGTAATCTCTCTTAGGAGCTATAAAGCCTTCCATACCTTCCATCCCTTTGTTACCTGCAACTGGTTATCACACTATATGAATGACAAAAAAGCCAAAAGAAGTAACTGCAGCCCAAGCCCTGGAGGCAGCTGGTCAGGTAGGAATTTAGAATTCAGGCTAAATCATTTACCTTGTGCCGAAGGTAACCTTAACCTCTAAGCCTCAGTTCCCTCAGCTGTAAACTGGAGCTGATAACATTAGTTAGTCACAAGACGGCTGTGAGAATCAAGTGAAATCCAGTGGGACATCCCACGACAGATAGACATATAACAGACTAAATAAATACTAGCTAGTGTTGCCACTGCTACTCTTGTTGCCATTCCTGCTATTCTTGCTATCTGATAATGGTGGTGGTGGTGGTGGTCACTGTCAATTAATGGAATACTAACTTGTTGAGTATCTACTACTAACACCTACTACGAGTACCATTACACCAACTATTATCAATTTCTATGGGGGGGTTAGGACTCAATAAATAGTACTTCCTAGTGTACCCTGAAGAAACTGACCAGAGGGGTTTGGTGAAAGAAGATCCACCAGTTATTGGAGAATGACTTCTGTCTCCAACTTGCACTGACTAACAGAAAGAAAATTTAAAGTACTGGGATAGCTTCAGGCTGACCAGCACCGAAAACAGAAAACGACCTGATTTCCTCGTACTGCTGCCAATGCAGCTTCTCCCAGAGTGGAATCTCCTGGCTGCTGCTGGCTGCTGCATGTGGCACAGTGGGGTTTCTTTTGCCACCCATCTGCTAGTTGAGCCTGGGAGCAATGTCAAACCCAACTCCAGATGCAGGAAAGAAACTTCAGTGGCCACTGAGCTTAACACCTTCTTGGCAGGGCTAAAGTCAACAGCAGCAGTTTTTATTCTACAAGCATCTTGAGGTCTGGCCTCAAATTTCCTTGCTTTCCTGAGTTAAGGACAGACTCTCGGGGTTAAGGGACCTGGAGTCACTTACACTCTCAGAGGCCAGAAATCTTGCTCAAACACAGAATTACTAATTTGCGGAACCTCTGTCAGTGGAGATTTCTCATGAAATTGGTCCCAAGGTCACTGTTTCAGTATGGGGTTTTTTCCAAGGGAATAAATGAAATTGTTGTTCTATTCCCGCTCCTATAGCTACTCTGTTTAATTGGAGATACCTGCAGGCATCCCAGGGGGGGCTTAAGTAAGACCTGCCAAAACTAGCTGGGGCAAATTGGACCCCCACACTGCGGTGGGTGCAGGCTTGGGGCCCCTCTCAGAGCTGGCACAGGCGCACAGAGCTGCACACAGCTGGAAACTAACCACTGGGGAGTTTACAAAGTCACCTGGCAACTGTGAGCCTCCTCGCACCCAGAGTTGCTGAAATTTGATATTTCCTGTTACTTGTGGGACGTGCAGTTGACGTTATTTCAATTAAATGCACATCTGTGTTCTACCCTACCCTTAATCATGAGCTTGCGTTTGGGATGCTAAAGATTGAGTTCAAGGAAGCTGCAGGCACAGTTTGAGCAAGCTGTGTGACCTGGGTTTGGGTGACCACTTCTGTGCTGCCTTTGGTTGCCTGTGCTCTTTAGACGATTAAGAGATTAAATTCTCTCCTACAATCAATCCCTCAGTCTCTCTCCCTCCCTCTACACACACCCACACACATACACCTCTCTTATCAGTGTAAACTTTGACACTAAGTATCATTTCCAAGTCTGAAAACAGACATTCTGCCAGCAAAGAATTTATCTGATTCCATCTCTGTGGGGTGGTATGTTGAGATTTCATTTACACAGCATTTGCCAACACACTGTAAAATAACATTTCACATAAACTAAATGCCACACCACAACCCAGTGGCCCTCTGGCACCTAACTCATGATCACATGATGTCCAGTCAAAGCAGAGCAAGACTTGCTTGGGGCTATAGCCTCCTCATACCTTGGCAAGAAACAGCATTTGCTGAAAGCTTTATAAAGTTTGGTTAGCACACTTCAAATATTTTATTTTGAATAAATCTTCCAAACCAAATTCAATTCTTTTCTGTTAGAAAGGGAGCAAGTATCTCCCAAGTTATTAAAAGACAGCAATGTTTTTCATATTTTCTCCAGATCTGATTTTAAGCGGACTTTTCTCCCCAGTTTTGATAGAATTCACATTGTCCCTTCAGACTAACTCTACCAAGCTTGTCCCACTATGGGGAGCACAGCAGTTTTGTGCTTCCCTCATTACTTCCTACACAAAGAACAGTAAGTTACCATTATCACTGACTACTGCAAAGAAAGACCTATAAAAGTGTTCTACACATTTATTTTGTTTCCTCTTTCCTTTGAAAGAGCCCCTCCACCCCCCAAACACTACCAAGACTAAGAGGAACCCAGTCAGAAAGACAGTTTGGGTTTTAGAAACAGACAAAGGCATGCCTTCCCCGCCTGGAATGATGTAACATTCGTTTAACTACTAGAGATAATCAAAATAAATCTTACAGCATTTGAAATCTGTGATCAATTTCATTTATGTATGTATTCTTGCTTCTTTCCAAAAAAGGTCTGAAAAGAGTGTACAGACATACAAGTTGAATAATTCAAAACACATAAGAGTGAACATATACAATGAAGGCAGAAGTTAAGTTTATTACTCAAAAAACTGTATGGCATTCGATGTGGGCTGCAAATTTAGTTCTAGCTTCTTAGCAATGAAAGCAAAGACAGCAACTTTGAATCACTCAAGTTAGATCATAACCATTTTTAAGGCTAGGGAATTAAAATACAAAAACATATTCAATTAAACCTGGAAGCTTCTGGTCTTTTGTTTTTCATGTTAGCAGATGGACAAGCTCACTTCTGTCTTCTACTATATCCACTCAGCAGGCACAGAGAGCAAGCCATTGCTGCTGGTCCCATGATTGTTAATTTCCACATTTATCCTGGCTGTTCCCCCTACTTGGAGTGCCTGTGGTTCCCACTGGGAGAAATGAGCCATTTCTGGTTGTTCCAATCTTGGGGAAGAGATTGCTACTGGCATTTAGTGGGTAGAGCCCAAGAATATTACTAAATATCCTTCAATGCACAGGACAGCCCCACCACGAAGAATTGTCTGGCAAACTGACTGAGGTTGAAAACCTTAGAGTAACTTAAAGGAGTGTATGTATGAATTTGTGTTTTAATAAAATATAAGTCATTTTTCTGGTTTTAGGAAACACTAGCCTTAGTTTGTAGTGTAGACCTTGGTGTCTCTACTCTAGAAACCCAAACATCAGAAGAGCTTTTGTAATTGAAAGAGGAGGAAAGAATGAGCCTAGAGGCTTATTCCAGATGCTGGATATAATGACAAAGGAATTTCCAAGTAGGAGGTCTTGAGGCCATAGCTACAGGACATCAGAATAAGTCTATGTGGATACATTAGCAAAAGCTGGGCATTGCTTAAAAACTTGGAAGCCATCCCATCTCTTCGCTGAGTCTGAACCAATGAGCCTCGCCAAGTAGAATGTGTTTTACAGCAATGATGGAAGAACTGCTGGAGAGCAAGAGGGTAAGTAGATGGAAAGAACACTGGGGGAGGTTGGGAAATAGCCATCTGGTGATATAATGTGGACTTGGACAGAGAGCCACATGCCAGGGCACTTCCAGCTCTGACCTGCTAGATGCAGGTGCAGCCAGTGGCCTCCCAGTGCCCCTCCAGCTGGGTGGCTCTCTTCCTTGCCAGTTGTCCCTCTGGGTGATGGAAGGGATGGGCTCAGGCACATGTCTCCCACAACCCAGTGTATAATATGACTAGAGACAAACTTGTTTCTATTGTATTATACCCATCCTTCAATCTCCTCTTTTTTTTTCTTTTTTTTTTTCCTGAGAGATGATCCATCTTCTAGATATAGAAAGGCCATCTCATAATGAGTAAACTAATAAAGAACTCTAGCATTACTCTCAACTGTCTCAATAATCTCCTTTTTGACTCTTAGAACATAAGAGTCAGGTAACTAAAGATTTGGGCTACTTGTGTCCAAGGGTGGTCATGTGCTTTTATGATGCTGATTAAGTTCGGACCCTACCTGACAACAATGTGACTGGCAGGTTTTAGCTGTACTCATGCAAACTGAAGGGTGAACTAGAGAGTATTAGGAGCTCCTACGAGGTCTGTCCCTGCTTCAACTAGGGGGCACTTTATAGAAATGCAAACACCTCACTGACATGGTTACAGAGGAAAACTTCCAGTATAGACTCCTCTCTGCTCAACCAGACAGGAAGGAAGCTGGAGGCAACCTCTAAACCAGCTGTGAACAAAGTTTCCTCAGAAGGTCTCTGGGAGGATGATTAAAGGTGATCGTTTATACACATGCTTTTAAATCACCTGGTGTGTTAATCATAGCAAATTCTTCTTCCTGCACTAATTCCTGAATTCTATGAAGTCATACTTCACTGGCCTTTGAGTTATTTTATATATTTCATTATCTTCAAAGGACAGCTCTTTTATTAAATCTATAATTTACTTTTTGTTAATTTCAAGCAGTATATTTATTCAGTGAGTAATTGTTTCACAGCTGTCTCTAAAAATAATACATAGTAGATATATAATACATGATAGAAATATATACAGATTATAGTTTCATATATAGATATATGTATACATACATAATTACCCTACATATCTATTGTCAAAGAGTACTAACTAATCAAAGACCAAAAAACAGGATTACGTTGAGCAATATAAGCTCTGATTTTAGATAAATGGAAGAAAAAAACATGTTCCCATGGGAAAGCTGGGTCCGGTTGCCCTGAGAGTCTGCCTGCTTCTCTAAGCCTGGCTGGCTCGCAGAATACTTTCTAAGAGATTTCCTGGCTTTTCTAATCCTGCTTATCACACATCAGAACTAATCTGATGACGCATCACTAATACCTCTCTTTCAATGACATGCTTCAAAAAGCTATCTCAAAGCCACATGAATTTGAGGACTAAAGTGGCAATTTGCTAATGGACGTGGGCATAAGTCCACAGGCGGGACTATGTGAACCCTGTTGCTATGGTCTGTCCCTGAGGTCAGCAGGACAGTCCCCCTGGTTCTCAGACCAGGCCATGTTTAGAAAGAACCCTCAAGAACTCAGTTAAAAATAACAGAAGACAACCCCACCATCAGCCCAAAGACCACTTGTGCTCTCTGCCAACAGCCACTTTCGGGGTGCTCAGATGAAATGATGAAGAGGTGAGGATGTTGGAAGTACAGCTGTTTGCTGTATAATAAGAAAGGAAAACCCTCCTAGACATAGTTGTTTGCTTTTACTGAATATTGTTATCTCAGCCACTACGACTGCAAATACTATTAGCAGTTTAAAATGTGCATCGTGTTATCTGGTCTTCTGTAAAAACTCAGCAGACCATTTATCTTCCTGACTTAACATCAAATTCTGATGGAAATATCCACATTTGCCTTGATTGTGCTTCTGTGAGAGAGCACAATTGATTTAAAGCAACTGAAAGGAAGTTGGATGATCCCTTCCCATACCTGCAGAATTCAAATGGGCAGAAAACTTACACCATGGTTTTTCTTCTTGCATCACAAAATACCAAATTAATATTAATATATTTATTAATATATTTTCAAAAGAATGAACTTACTTTCGGTGCAAATCGGACAGCATCCTTTTCTGTTGAGAATTTTACCCTAATCAGGAGAAAAATAATTTTTTAAAAAGGTTAGTGCAAAGAAACAGTCTGCTGAGGACAAATTTCTTTTATGTAATCTAATACCAGATAGATCAATGAAATCAGTCCAAGCTGTATTTGAACTCAATATCCAGAGGGTGATGGTGATGATGATAGTGAAAATGAACTAGGCCAGAACACTTTCCTGTTTTTATGAGCTAGAAAACAGGAGCCCTAAAGGACTCATTGGTGTGATTTTTCTCACATGGAAGAATGATGGAGATAGTCTGTACCCAACCCTTTCACTGATTTCCAAATCAACCCCTCTAGAGGCCAGGCACACACATGTACCAATGGGAATTGCCTGCCAACCTGTCAAGCCGTGCAAGGCCTTCTTTCTGTTTTTGCTTGTTGAAGGAGCTCAGCAATAATCTGTAATCCAAGCTCAGAAGGCATCAGACCCTCTGGATATGGTGAGCTAGAGATAAAATTCAGTCAGAGTTCTTCTTTCAGAAAGTAGTGTGTTATCCATGGTAAGTCTTTGTTACACAGTCAAAGCCAATTAAGCGGACAGTTCTGAACGGCCGAGTGATTTTCCATTACCTTTCTGGAAATACAGTGCAGTTTCCTATATCGCATAGCTTTTCATTTTGCTTAATGCATGACATTTACAAGAGGAAGGATATTCTCAGGACTGGTATCACAGAATGGTCTTATCTTATCGCTGACTCAGTGGCTAATCACAGAGAAACAAATATGAAGAAGATTAACACTTAGGGAACGCTTGCTATGTAACAAAGTTCCCACTAGATATTTTACCTAACTTCAGGTTATAAGTTATGAAGATTTCATAAGGTAATACTCATAACACTTTAAGGTCTAAAGACTATTGCAGTTAATATAGTCATTATTAAGATGGGGAGGGGGAAGGAAAGGACATTGAGGATGGACTATGCTGCATATATTCATATGAAGACAGCATAATGAAAGCCACCAGATGCTGTTTAAAAGAAAGGGGAAGAGGGAGGGAGAGAATGGGAATATAAAGGAGGGGGTGAACTATTCAAGGTACACTATATACGTGCATAGGATTATCACAATGAGAATCCCACATATTACTAAGTTATGATAAATCAATTTTTAAAATTTTTTTAAAAGAAGCTCAAAAACTTTATGAGCTGAGTCCCTTCCCTTTGCATAGGCGAAGAAAGTGATGTCATGCAACACACGGATGGTAGAACCCAAAATTAAACCCAGTTCTGTGTCACCTTATTCTTTCCACTGCAGATTTTTTAACTTCTGCACTCCTTTAAGAGATATCTGCACAGTACCTACTCATTTACTGAGTATGTGCTATACAGTGGACAGAGTGCTGTGTACTCCTTACACTTTATTCCATTTGAACATCACAACGACATTCCAAATGTAGGGATCTTGTTCCCAATTTTAGGGAACGAAAGAAACAGAGGTCAGCCTGGGTGTGGTCATGCACACCTAATCCCAGTGATGTGAGAAGTAGAAGTAGGAGGACCAAAGTCCAAGACTTAACCCTATGTAAAAAAGGGCTGGGGGCACAGTTCAAGTGATAGAGCACATGCCTAGCAAATGCAAGGCCCTAAATTCAAACCCTAGTTCCACCCCCACACATACCAAAGGAAAAAAAAAGAAACAGGCCACAGAGAGATTGCCCAAAACCTGTTACAAAAGACACATAGCTCATATACTGCTCACTCACTACTGGACAGCTGCTTTAAGTATTTTAAAAACAAATAAGTGTATTGACTTTAACAATGCTAGTTAGTTATTGTAGAACTAGAACCATGTCCCATTTTTTTTTTGCATCAACTAGGCCTAAAACTGTACATTAAAGGGTTTGAGTGAGACTTCAAACTTAGTCCCATTGGGATGAGGGCACCATGATATATTCTCACTGTCTAGAACTCTGCTATCTATTTCTGTATGGCATAGGGGTATCCTCTAATTTCTCATAACTAAAAACAGCTGAGCATAAAGCAAATGAGGTCAGTTCAGGCCCTCGGAATGATGTCCCCCCCAGAAGATGGAGTAAGGATTTGTATACTGATGCAGCAGAGCTGTTTAAAGTCAACTCTAACCAAATGGGACTCAATTTCCTACCTCTGCATCTAGGCAGAAACTGACATCTCCACCTCCAGAAAATAAAAGTGGTGCTGGTCCTAAAACTAAAATAGGTGAGAAAAAAAATAGACACAAGCTGTTAAGTCACAAAGCCTGTAATTAGCTGTGAAGCTCTGGATATACTGTGGCCTCATCTGTAAGAAGAATCTAGTCTTGTCCTAGAGCCTACACCAGAGGGTCCTGGGGCCACAGAGAAAGTCTCCATAGCTATTGGTGACACTGAGGTGACAGTGTTGTAACCATCCAACCGGGTCCCCACTGGAAGTCTCATGGCCCCTCTCACAAATAACACTCCTTTGCCCCTGGGGAGTTATCATGGAGGCAACCATAAAACGATACATGTGTCCTCAACAAGACGCATGTACCTCTGGAGAAAGACGTGTGTGGTAGCCAGCAAGGATGGAGCAGGGAAACAGAATGACTCTCCCTCCCCTCCCCCACCCCAGCGATGTACAATGTAAGGAAGCAGAAGTAAGCGTTTGCAAAGACTGCCATGGTACAGCAAAGCTGTTTTCCAAAGACCTCGTGCTGGCGTCTGAGAAGGGAAGGTGGAAATGGGCTGGAAAGGTGCCTAGGAACAGAAAGGTGGTGTCTACAGGGGAGCAGTTCAGGACTCTAACCAGAGTCAAGGAGACGTGGAGAGGTGGGGACAAGGAAAGGCCCCCCCTCCAGGGATGGATACTCCTGGCCCCACTGTGGTCCTTAAAGATGCACCCCTAAGGAGACCTCAGCAACATGAAAAGCTTTAACCTCCCGCAGCCAGCAAGAGGACAAGGAAAACTATCGACCCTGCTACAAGTGACAGAATGCAAGTGAAGCTGGAAACTCCACAGCGGCCTGCTGAGGCGAGTTACTTGAGCCACCAGGTTGGCACAGCATCCTGTTTTTGTCTTGTGGAATAAGGAAGCTATTATTACTAACATGTGCGGCAAGAGTTCATTAGCACTGAGGGCTCCCCGAGGACTGGCATAAATGATGTGATCCCATTTTTCCCAATGAATATTTATAAGCAGACCATGTTCAAATCTACTTATTGTATCTCCCCCCCTTTTCTTTCTTTTATGGAAGGTTTTCAATTTTATGTCTGAGGCTTTTTAAAGCAAGACTAATTAGGGTTTTTTGTTTTTTTTCTTTTTCTAGCCCCCTTTTATTCAGTTGTGTAACGGCAACAGCTGTTGTTTTTTTGTGCCTCATTTGGCACTCAAGGAAAAACAGCAACTTTTTGTTTATAATAATAACAGATGTGAATAAAATTAAAGGCTGTCTATAACAGAGAAGAGAGGACATGCCCTGAATATATAGATATGTTTTTTCATTCACTGGAAGATACTGAATAGGTTTGACATTCTCCCAAAATGCACAAAACCTTGAAAGGTTTCAAGTTGCTGAGGTGAATTCAAAGAAGCTTGTGCTTTAGAAGATAATGGTTGCTTTATTCAGCGCAATGGACTATGGGGTTTTGAAAAGAGATATTTCCATAAGGATGCTATTCCCATCTGGGGCTATGATGGAGGCCAGGGTGAGAAAGAAATTTTAGCAAAGTGGTTGGGGCAGCTGCTAAGCAGGAGAAACCCCTTGGGAAGTTCATTAATAAACAACCATATATTACTTTGGCTTTGAGAAGAAAGCTGTGATTTGAGAAGGGAGAGAAGGGAGAAAAAGGCGAAAGATGGTTATGATGTTAAACAGAAAACAAGGGAACAGATCTAGGCAAGTAGAATTGGAGATGTTTTTTAAAAGAATTGGAGGCCAGGTGCAGTGGCTTATGCCTGCAATCCCAGCTACTGGGGAAACAGATTGAGAGCATCGTAGTTCAGTGCTAGCCCAGACAAAGAGATAGTGAGACCCCCATCTCATTTGCAGGTATGAACATGCAAATCCCAGTTACGTGGGAGGCATAGGTAGGAGAATCATAGTTCAAAGCCAGTCCCAGGTAAAAATGTGAGACTCCATCTGAAAAATAACTAAAGCAAAAAAGGCCTGAAGGTTTGCCTAGCAAGCATGAAGCCCTGAGTTTGAACTCCAGAACCACACACACAAAAAAAAAACAAAGTCAACAAGAAATAGGAGAGTTGGAACAAGAGCTAAATAAAAGGCATTTTACACAAGGCTAGACTGAGTGGGGTCTGCAAAAAAAAAAAAAAGAAGAAGAAAAAGAGAAGAAGAAGCAGAAACAAACTTCACAAGGAACATTTGTCTATTTGGGACTGAAAGTTTTGGGAGATGGCACGAAACCACACTACACACAAGACATTTCCCAAGACACTAGGTAAAGAGAAAGTCAACCTATATTCTAAACATACCTGCGGGCAGCTGCTGATGGGAACACACTGCTTCTTGCGACACTCTGTCTTGCCTTTCACACAAGCACAGATGGTGCAGTTGACAGAGGACCACATCTCTCCATCCTGCAGGACACAGCACCAGATTCTTCTATCAGTTCAAAGCTGCAGTAACTGAGCCAATGGGCTGTGATGTCTCCATTGAGGACAGCATGCCTTAGCCTAAGTCAGGGGCTCCACCCTCACACTAAATGACTCAGAAGTGTTTATCTGGGTTTAATCAGTTTAACATAAAGATGGGGGAAGGTGTGGATTTCCAGGTGTGTGGGTGTGTTTTCTTCCTCCAGGATATAAAAAAGAATTCTGGTGTGTCTAACCAAGTCATATTTGCATCACGCTCCCCCTGAGCTGTTTGTTTTCACTCTGCGAGACAACTAGGTAAGAATATTTCACATATGACGCATTAACAAAAATTTAATTTTCCTCTGAAATGTTTTAAGTTATCTCAGGTACAAGCAGTTAACTGAGATGTCGGAGGTGGCTTGTTTATTCCCAGATGTGCCCTGGTTCTGTACTACACTAGACATGAAAAGAACTGAGACTAATTCAAATGACTCCCATTCCTTAGGTAAATACTTAGTCAGAAGACATCTGAAGACACAGAGCCCAGACAGAAGACTCCACGAGCCATGAAGAGCTTTTCCTGACTGGCTTGCCATCTCTCCCCCCCAAAAAACATGGTAGTACTTACGGACACGTTTTCTAGACTAGACCCTTGCTCAGATAGAGAGCTATTTGAATTTCTTGGGCTCATTGGAGTTATAATCTGTCTCGTGCTGAGCAGAATAGTACAGGTAGAGATGTACATCCATGCTTGTAGGTTAAAAAAAAAAAATCACAAACCACCAAATTGGACCTAATAACAAAATCAGGGTTCCTTCCTGGGCCCTGATTGATGAATCTTCCTCCTCATCCTCTTCCTCATTTTTCGGAGCTAGCTTAAGGACTGCCTGCCCTCTGGTGCCTTTCAGGTGAGAATGGCCTGAATGAATCTGTCTTAAAGGCACCTGATTGTTTCTAATCCTCTGAGCCCACATTTCCAGGACACAGTGTCTCTGAAAAAATTTCAGATCCCAGACATTTAAACAAACCTTTTCACAAAGGGGCTTGAAGGTGCTTTGCACAAAACACCAATATGAGAGGGGTCTACTTCATGTTGGTGCTCTTTACATAAAGAGTGACTTTATGTAAACAGGACAGTGAGTGATTCTGAAAGCCTGATGTGAATATAATCAACACCAACCCTTTGTTGGGCATGACATATCACATCTTCTTACAGATTCCCTGAGAACCAAGACCTCTGTCTCCAACCACATCAGTGTAAGGGGGAGTCTGAAGGAGCCTCCGCATCTAACGTGATGCTGAGGGCCTCAACTCTCACAGAAATCAGGAAGACGTATCTTTGGGTACAGTAATTCCCTCCATGTTGAGGAAACATGCAAGATGGGAAGCACTGTGTACAAATCCAACAACCTGCAGCCCAAAATTTCAAAGGTCATTGCAAGCTGGACTCCAGTGACTCACGCCTATAATCCTAGCTACTTGGGAGACTGAGATTGAGAGGATTAAGGTTCATGGCCAGCCTACGCAAATAGTTTGCAAGACTCCATCTCCAAAAATAGCCAGAACAAAATGGACTGGAAGTGTGGCTTAAAAGATAGAGCACTGGCTTTGCAAGCACAAAGCCGAGTTCAAACCCCAGTCCCACCCAAACAAAACAAAAAGGTCATTGCACAACTTCCCACTTGGGATCATCAGAAAATAATGTGAACACACCTGAGGGGTATGAGATTTTCAACAAACACCCTTTGAGTTCTCCTGCGGCAGGACTCTCTCCCCCTTTGTTCAGTACTGTGCTAGCCACATATACTAAAACACGCCGACCTGAATGTCTTCCAAATTAGAAAAATTCTCTTTGAAAAGGAGCAGGCTTTGGATGCATTCAGATCTAGACAGGAGTCATTATCTTAAAGAGGGTCCCTGGGCATCTCCAACTAAATGAGGTGCTTCTGGACATATGGGTAGCCACAACCACGCCATCCCAGGGCCACATACAGCTCAGTCCCAGTCACTGGCTGAGCACATTCAGAAAGGGCAATAATGCTCTGCAGGTTTTAAATATTCTGTAAAAAATGAAGTCAAGGAAAAAAAAATTTTCCAGACAGTGGCTTTTCCGCTCTTATTTGCCCTAGAATCTAAATATAGGAGTATATATGACACTGTAATAGAAATGAGTACATTATATGCACACATGTATGCAGATGGATATACAGGTTATGGAATAATCCAATCTGCATTATGTCTTCAGCTTATCAATTGTCATTATTGTGCAGTGGTGCCCATGAACTTGGCTCGTGACATACCCGGAAAATCTTGTTTCCAAACTTGCAAACTTTGATGTCTTCTGGGGGCACTTGGAGGAGGCACTCTTCACAACAGGCCCCTTCGCCTCTGTCACAGCCACCAGGATGGGAACACTTCTTCTTACACACCACAGTTGAGTCCTAGGGGCCCAAAGGCAAACTGGAAATTAAAAGTGACTCTTACCTCTACCAAACATCCTACCTGGCCAGCCATTAATAACCTACAACTAACTGCTATAAAATGTATTCTCTAGATGTCACACTTTAAGGTGTTGCTAAAAACTTTTCATTCACTTCAAAATGTGAATATGAGGGTGTTAATGGAGAGTACAGCACACTGGAAGGTTGCTGTCAATGCTTTATAACTACACTAAAAAGTCACTCATCTACTCTGGCCAGAGTATGGCAAGAAAGCCCAGCTCACTATGGGCCAGCCCATTTCCTTCTTCCTGCTCTTTTCCTCTTTCACATTCCACTTACCAGAGGTCTCTTGAGTTACCTCTTCAGCTTTATGCCACCTTTTGGAGTTTAGCCTAAAGGCAGACACTTTATCAAAGTGAAGATTAAGAGCTAATGTACCACCACCTCAAGATGAAATTGTATAAGTGTGTTCTGAATTCACAAAGGAACTAAATGAACTATTCCAAAACTGGACCTGGATTATAGAGCTCTCCCATAAAAGATGTGACCCTGACTAGGCCATTTAATGTCTGAAAATGGCAAGTTTATATCTATAATTCAATGGAGTGTGGCTTGAGCTGGGTGCCCATACCTCACTCTGTAGTCCTAGCTACTTGGGAGGCTGAGATTGGTAGGATGGTTTCTGTTTAAGGCCTGTCTGGGCAGAAAAAGTTTGTGAGACTCTATCTCAACCAATATGTGGGTGCAGTGGCATGCACCTGTCATCCCAAGCTACGTGGGTGGGTGAGAATAGGAGGACCGTGGTTCCAGGCCAGCCTGGGCAAAAAAAGCTTGCAAGACTCCATCTTGATGGAAAAAAGCTGGGTGATGGCAAGTATATAAAATAGGAGGATCGTGGTCTAGACCAGCCTGGGCAAAAAAATATCCTATCTCCAAAATAACAGGAGTAAAAAGGATGGAAGGGATGACTCAAATGGCAGAGCACCTACATGGCAAGTGAGAAAATCTGAATTCAAGTCTCAGTGCTGCCAAGAAAGAAAGAAAGAGAGAGAGGGAAGAAGAAAAGAAGGGAGGAAGGGAGGAAAAGAGGAAGAGGAAAGGAAGGAAGGAAGGAAGGAAGGTTGGTTTGATTTCTAAAGTAGTGCTACTCTATTATTTCTCAGTTTTACTGTGCATTTTAAATGTAAAGTATATGGCACATAGAAATTATTATAAACCAACTCATAAGTTGGGAAAAACATCTATCATTTGTCAAACTCCACCTCTTGAGTTCTACTTTGAGCAATAGAGCACTCACTAGCTCTCAAATAATGCATACTTCACTGTAGATCTCCCTGGTTTCTTTCTCTCTCTCTCTCTATCCTCTCTCTCTCTCCATGGACTGTGTGCCTAGCATTGGGTCAGGCAATGAGAATAAAGAGATGAATGATGTACTCATGTCCTCAAGGGGGAGGGAGGAAAGGTACCCTTGTAAACAAAAAAAAAATTGCAACAAAATGTGTTAAACAGAACTAGTAAAGTGAAGAAGTAGCAGAGAAGAGGGGATGAATGACTACTGATCTAGGTAGGTAGGGAAAGTGTCTCTACAGGAGGTGAAATCTGAGATTGGTGGTTGAGGGTAAAGAGAAATTTGCTAACAAAATCTAAAGAAGGTGAAGACACCAGAGGCAGAGAAAACATCAGATTTGAAGGCACAGATCTGAAACCACACTGTGTTCGCAGAACTGTTACATGGTTTCCTGCACATGCCCTGGAAATCAGAAGAACACCGATGGGGATTCTGGAGAGGGACGTGCTAAGCAGACAGAAAATACTGATTACCTAAATGATTGCAGCCTGATTCTTCAAGCATCCACTCTCCCAAAGATGGTTGTGAATTTGCACTCTGATAAACCAGGCTCTTGCAGGAGAAGTATTAATTATAGTTCTTCTTAAGCACTGGAATATATTGCCTAATCATCTCTCACAGAATCCTTGAGACCTAAAGTGCTGTGATATAACTTACTCCCATTCATAAGGCAACCAACTATTCTGAGATCAAGAGGGGGGGGAATGTGATGTGTTTTAGCAGAGGCTTGTTGTCCCAAAAAGAAGCTGGAGTCTGTGAAGTTCAAGTGAGGAAGACAAGACCTAGGGATGGAAGCCAAGTCCAACAAAGGAGGGTCGCTATGTGTTTGGCACAGGGTATTGCAAACTAGAGAAGGAGGAAGGTATCTCAGGGAAGTATTCTCAGGCTTGGGAATTTCTCAATGATCAGTGCCTGGACCAGACAGTGCAATCCTTGGACAGTCATGCCCTGAAGTGGAGCATGTGATCAAGTAATCAAGTAATCAAGAACTTCTGAACTCTAATCCTAGCTACTGACTCATACTGACACTAAGCATACCTCCTCTCTCTCCTTCTCTAGCCCTTTAGCTATTAGAAACAAAACAACCACCCATCACCACCAAAATAAATTATTCTAAATTCATGTCACACAGATGTCTGGGTTAACTCAGTAATAAGTGATTCTAAGGCCTCCATAATAAATGCTCCTCTTCTTGGTTTCAGATATAACTCACTGCATAAGCACAGTGAGTGAATGTGTGATGTGTGTCTCTTTGAAATTCTGAAGCTGCTGAATTTTTCTTTTACCAGGAATTAGGCTTCCAGTTGTCTTTGAGAAAAGTGAACAGCACAGCAAGTAAGACTCGGTACAATGAACAACACATAAATATTCTCTTTTTGAGTTGCCAGGTTTGTCTTTGTGAGGAGCTGTAACCCATGCCTTTTTCTTCTCTTGAACATGGTTATAGCCATTTTCACTGCCATGTGTCTTACAGAGTTTGCCTTGGATAACTAGAGCCAGAGAACACAGTCATGTGGATTTGTCTGACTTTAGACAATCCTCACGACAGCCCCTTAGAGTATGGCTCTCACCAACGAGAGCTAACTTGTGGTCCCCAAGCAGTGAGTTATAATATGGGTCCTATCCATCAACAATACCTTTCCCTGGTAAATAAAACACCATCACTACAATCACTATAACCCAAAGCCCTACCATTGGTGTGGCACTGCCCTTGAGAGCTGCCTTACCCTGCAGATGCATGCTGTGCAGTTATCATATAGGAACGAGGATCCATTGTCGTAAACATCACTGCGAAACAGGCAGCTGCCAAAAGGAAGGTCAAACACTTTCCTCTGACCTGCATGAAAACAACAGCACAATGTAAGCAAGACAGAAGCCAGGGATACCCCATTTTGTCATCACAGGACTGTTAAACATTTTCACAAGACCCACTAATAGAGCCCTGGATCAGATGTGCCCAAGAATAATCCATTTAAAGAGCCACCATGTAAGACAGTTTGACTAAATAATTTCAATGAATCATTATTACATGTCCACCGCAGTGAACCAAGATGTCTTAAGACATAAGCTGCCCTCATGAGGCTCACAGTCTATTGGGAAAAAAACCCCACAAAAGACTATTGCAATTCAACAACACAGTAAGTTCTGGAAAGAAGCCAGCCTGGGAATTATGGGGACAGAGAGGTCATAGAAGACTTCTTGGATGATGCAGTGCTTGAGATTTGTATTAAAGAACAAGTAACATTAGTCTCAAAAGTAAGTAGTAACCGGAGGGTAGGTAGAAGCAGAAAAAAATCAAGGTATGTCAAGGACATAATTAACAAAAAAGAACTAATGAAATGTCATCTGCTATGTTCTAAACATTTGTGTTCCTACAAACATACATTGAAACCTAAACATCAAAGGAGGTGGGGCCTTTGAGAGGTGATTAGGTCATAAGGGTACCATTCACAAATGGGATTAGTGCCTTTAGAAAAAGAAGCCCAAGAGAGACACCTCACCCACCCTGCCCCTTCTGCCATGTAAGGACACAGCAAGCAGGCACAATTATGAGCTAGAAAGTGGGTCTGCACCAAATGCTTTGATCTTAGACTCCCCAGCCTCCAGAACTATGAGAAATACAAAATATATTTTTGTTGTGTAAAGGCTACCCAAATGAAGGTATTTATTATAGCAGCCTGACCAGATTAACACAGAATCTCAATTTAAAACAAAAAAATTCACAAAGAATGAAGTTAACTCAAAGGATCCACAGGGGCAGAACTCAACTCCACACGCCATATGTGCAACCTTTATAGCATATTGTCTCTTTAGAATTAGCTTGGTTTCTCGCTCCTCATGGGAAGTTTGGATCGGTAACCAAATGGGTCAAAAATGTAATGCCAAACCATGACTAACATCCAATTTCCTCCTTTCTTTCAACATTTGAAGCACATCAAACCATCTCTGAAATGTTATTTTAATTAAGGATTACGTTAAACCAGTGATTCATGTTTACTAATCAAATTTACATCCTCTCTTTCTTCTTGAAAAAAAAAAGATGTATTCATCTGTGTATCAATAGGCCCAATGAAATGCTCAAAATACCTATGAACATGTACTAAGGATTGTTCTCACAATTAGAGTTGTTGAAAATACCGTTAGTTGGACTCAAGAAGAAACGTTATCTTGTCAGAGTCAACCTCACCATGAGGAACAAACACGTTGGTCTTCAAGAGATGTCAGTCTTCGGTCTCCATATATGGACTCCCTGAGAACCATGATATGATTTATCTGGGCCACTCTCACTTCACTCATACAATGGTACCAAAAATGTTATCATGCCATATTACCATATCACAACCACTATCGATGGTGTAAATACTAAAGTGTACAACCAAAAACTATTTCACAGTTAGACAAAATTTAGCATAATGATTGTTACTATCCCAACTAACACACATATTCTTATGTGTACACCCAAGTTCTGAGACTTCTCAGCTTCATGAGAATTTACAGACTAAATTAGAGGATTGCCTGTAAAATATAAAATTCACCCTTTCCCTAAATATCCCCCTAAGGTTATTATGAAGTGCTAGAAAGTTGTGCGAAGCCCAAATCACATGGATTTGGCCTGTCTCAAAAGAATCAATTCTGCCAAAGCATACCTTAGTTTTAAGACATTAAGGTATTTAAAAAAATACCTGGGTATATTTTTGTATTTACTATAAAAATGATAGTGAAGTCATTTTTCACTAATGTAAACATTATTCTCTTTCTATCAATCTATCAGTGACATATTTCTGTCCTTTAAGCAGTAAAAGTAACTCTGCTTCAGTTAAGTAGGTTTTTGAATTGTGACCTGGTTGTCTTTTTCTGTATTTTATTTTCATGTGATTTGGGTATTTTATGGATGAACTTGAATCTTTTTTGGCAAAAGGCAAAAGACAAATAAATGGATATGGAGTTCTTTGTAAAAGTTTTCTTCTCTAGTAATCAAAATACCTCTTTTTCATTTCTTCCTCAGAAGGTTGTTTCACCTCTCAAAATGTATGGCTCTTCTTCCCACAGTCTGTTATTTATACTATCATTACTGTACTTAGTATTATTGCGTAAGTGGATAGATGGCTGGATGAATGGATAGATGGACAATGGATCAATCTATCAATTGATCTACCAGTTGGTTGATGAACAAATAGATACTTTGATATTTTTTATCTCCACAAACAACTGTGCCCAATGGCTTAAACTATTCCTCACTAAAATTATGACTATAAAGCTATTAGCATAGTGACTGCCACTATAAATGACAGGTAATAACAATTATCATTATTAGAGGTGATTATCATTCAAATGCGACTCTGAACATGTATTGAAAGCTGTTGTAAAGTGGAGGTTAGGAGGTAAAAAGGTAAAGGACAGCAATGAAAAGGGTTGAACAGACCAAAGCAAAGTACATCCTCAGTGGAGATACACTGAGAAACCCCTTTGAACATCGACTTAAATATTAATAACAAGACAGGACTGTTAAATAGGTTCAGTATGGGGAGGGGTACTTGTGGGAGGGAGGAGGGTGAATGAAGGAGATTAAGGTGAGGTTATATGGTAGATGGACTTCAAGTATTTATATGAAATAGAACAAAGAAGCCTCTTGCAATTACTTTAAGTGGGGCAGGGAAGGGGTTGAGGGGGAGAGACAGTGGGAGTGATCTAATCAATGTACAATACACTATTTGAATTTGTCACAATGAATCCCCCCATACAAAAAAAATTAATAAAAATTTATAGAAAACAAAAACAAGTGTTACTAAGCTATGTCACACAAAGCAGCATGCTGGGTGCTGCTCTAGGTACACTGATGCTTGATGAAAGTCTTAATTGAAACTGAGAAAATCAAGGAAAGGAATGTTGCAATGCAGAGGAGTGTCATATGGAGCAATCTTAGTCAAGGGAAAATTGAAAAGCAAATCAGTACACAATCAGTCAAAAATCTAATTAGACTAAGATTTCAGCATGTAGAAAGCATGCTGGTGTTTGCTTTTGTTTTCCTTTCTGTCTTTTGTTGTCTGAGTATGTTTCTTTTCATCACAAAATCTTACCTTAACCCCAAAGTCACCACCATGGCCCAACAAAAGATACAACGTTCAAGGGAGTGCTGCAGAGACTCTGGACAGCCTGATTTATGCCATTTGCACCTTATTCCACTGAGGTTTAACCCAACCAAAAAAGGTCTCATTTGGGTGAAATATGATTTTCAAGTTTCCAAAAACTTACTGTTCCTTTTGTAGTCCATCTTAAAACCACAAATGGTCAGTAAAACCTGCATTCAATACAACAGTCATTGCTCATGTGGGAAACTTCCAAGTTGAATCCATGTCCAGGGCATCAGCTTCAAAGCATTAATCAAGCCTACTTATCTGTGGGGCCATGTCCAGACACCACTTCCTCTGTGACAGCTTTCCTGCTTAGATGAACACTGCTTTCACCATGACCCACAGCACAGTGATTTCTACCATACTGAACTAGTTGATTTCATTTCAGGGGAGCAAATACACATGTATCAGGAAGCACATATGTGTATGGAAATGTCTTTAATCGGGTATGTCTGAACAATTCTGTTTTGCTCTTCTAATTATTCCACATTTACTTGAAAAGCGTGTTTGTGCATGTACATAATAGGAAGGCGAGCACTGCTAAATGAAACAACAGTAGAATACCTCAAAAAGGAGAAAACTGTCTCGGTTTAACAAAACACATTTATTTGCCCATTTGGTTACAAAAAAGAATCTAGACTTCACAGTTTGGCTGTGGTAGTCTGTAAAAGCGAAAAATAAATCAATCAAATGCTTTGGAATGAGAGAAAGCAAACTATGACAGTACGAAGACTCCAGGAAAGGTTGTGGGGAGTAACTGACAGGAAGGTGGAACCCAAATAGAAGAGATAATTAAGACCTTTCAAGAACAAGGGGGCTTGGTACTCCCACTTTCTGGTGTTGATCATTCTTCTCTGTAAAATAATCACCCTCACTGGCTGAAAACCGTCCATGAAATCTACACAAACCTTGACTCAATGGCACCATGGGATGTGAAAAGGCAGGGAGGGGGAGTGTCTCCAGTAGGACAAAATGATGTTTTAAAAAAATAGAACAAAACACAGATCAAGAGAAACAGCAGGAGCAGAACCCAAAGCCGGAAGTACAGAGGGTTAATATTAGCCGTGGACCGCTGGAGGTTTAGGGGAACAGCCCTTCTCAGAACAATCAAACTGGAAACAGCACCTTCTTGACAGGTAGACGTTCTCATTATAGGAACAATATTTCCCAGCATCTTGAGAGGATTAAATAAGAAAAAGCATGTAAGGTATCGGGAGTACCCCATGACCACTATTACTCTGTATTCCTTCCAAATCTGTCATGTTCTCCTCCTGAGTGCTTTTGCCTCTACAGGTAACACTAGTCTACATTCTTCCATTCATTTGTTTCAAACGCCTTTAACATACGCTCCTACTAACAGTCACAGGCCTGGTTAAAGACAGTTTCTTCAATACTGATCTCCCCTCTCAGGGGCATTTCCCAGGTCATCTGGTGTGCCAGGTTCCAGATACAAAGAAAGACAAGAGAGGAGCCTCTATGGAGACCTCACAGGAAAGCCACAGCCTGTTCACACTTTCTGCTCGAAGGATTAGAAAGAGCAGTTGTCTCTAACAAGCCACTGAGTCAGACAACCTGAGAACCCCAAGGTAGCAGTGTGCAGAAATGCTCTCAGCAGAAGCTCTGGAAGAAATTACATTGTTCTTTGACCTGAAAATAGTCACTCACCCAGACATTTGGGGCAGCACTGTCCTGGGGGTGTATGACTAAGGTGCTGGGGACAAGAGAGAATGGGGCAGACTTCTCTCACGCACTGTGTCCTGCCTCCCTAAGAAAAGAGAAAGAAAGAAAAAAGCACGTTTAGAAAAGTCAGTGCATATAGATTACATAAGCAAGATACCAGGGGGAAAAAACCTAAGACCCTTGCTTAGTATTAGGTCTCTTGTGAGTGTGTGCAGGTCCATGTAATTCCTCCCAAGCCTCCTTTCATCTTCCCTGAGGTGCTATGAATTAAAGCTACAAAAAGACTGTCTCCCAGGAGATGTTTACAGAGGGTATCACCTCCTCCGCCAGCCACCACCTTTCTTTATCTTTTCCCTTCTCAAGACTAGCTTTGGAGAAGTTCTACAGTAACCAACCACCGCAGTTTGCCTAGGATTTGAGACTTCCAGCACTAAAACCAGGAAAATTTCGTGCAAATCTGGTAGTGTGCCCCACCCCCTAGTAGTTACTGCTTCTCTTACACCCGTCCCCTAAGCCAGCAAAGGACGCCTTTGAGATTTAATGAGACTTTTCCCCCTCTTTCTAAACTCTCATCTTTCTGCAGTTCTTGTAGACATCTTCTTCCAGAAAGGCTTCACTCTGCCACACATCTCAGGATGGCCCAATAAGGGTCCAACTAGAGGAAGTGGCCAATCTGCTAAAAATGAATGCTCTGAAAACCAACACTCACAAGAACCAGTTCACTGGACTCAATAAGCAAACCAAATCTGTTCCCATTAACTGGTTATAAGGATTGATATCAGAATAACTGGCAGGGCCTCCAAGGCCTATGGGAGAAGTTTTGGAGCCTTTGAATATTTTCTCTACTCCTTCCTTCTCATTCCTGACCCTTCTGTCCACCAGGACTCCTTACCTCTCACAACCTTTCTTTCCTCTTTCTCCGCTTGTTAGTCTCTCCTCCCTCTGGCATGCGAAGCTGTAGACTCCCCCTGTTACTCCTTACCAGGGAAACCTGCTCTCCCAACCTCACCAAGTTGTAACTGCATATTCAGAAAAGGGGAGTAGAGGAAAAAAAAACTTTCTAGTTGATTCACATCTAACAAACTTGCGAGGCCCATGTAAAAACTGTCACTTAAAATATAAATTGCTATGATCTCTATGAATACATTTTTTTTTTTAGAAAATTAGTAAATTTGGTAAACAGATCACTAGCAAATGGAATTTCAGTGAACTGGCTTCTCTGGTATTTGAACCAGAAACCAACTAGTGGGCTTTCAAGGGCTCATTGCTTGAGTGCATAATTTATATCTCAAGAGGCCAGAAGAAATGAGGATCTCAAAGCTCCAGGAGCCCTGGCCCCTGCAAGGGAAAGAACCAACTTCAGGCATTTCCTCACACCTTCCCAGCATTTTCTACAGGAATAGTAGGCACTGGCCTTGGCCTTTGGGATCCAGTTCATTCCCATCCTAGCATCTTGTTGTCACCAGTTGTTTCTGCGTCCCTTCCTGTTTTCCTCATCTTTATTATTACAGGTTATTTTTTGGTGGGGAAGAATGAAAAAAGAGGACATATAATACATCTTTTTAAAGGTATAAACTCAGGGCCTATAGCTTGAACCACTATACCAACCCTATTTTTGTGATGGGGTTTTTTGAGATAGGGTCTTTCCAACTATTCGCACAGGCTGGCTTTGAACTAAAATCCTCCTGATCTCTGCCTCCTGAGTAGTTAGGATTACAGGTGTGAGCCACCAGAACCTGGCTTTTTAATGTTGGAACGCTCCCCAAACCCAAGAGAGGGCATGCAAAAATACCACAAAAAGCTATTTTTTTGTTTTTATATTATTTTCAAATCAACAAGAATCATTTAAAAATCTCCCAAGAATCCCAAACTGTTCTGAGATTTCTCAGTCAACCCTGCATAATCTTAAAGTTAGGGGCCTGTCATCAGGCATCAGAGGTGGGTAACCTGAGTCTGGGCAAGCCCCAGCTTATGCATGAAACATAAAAGTCACCTCCAGAAGGAGAAGAGGACGATAACAGCCCTTAGCTTTTGATTTCAGAGAAATTCATCTGCAAGCAACTTCCTAAAATCCTGAAGCCTCTGGTCACATAAGGTTGACTACACATACTGGCTTCTCTAAGGTACACAGAGAACACATTCTTTTCATTGACATTCTCTGTTCTTGTTGGAGAAACATCTATTTTTCAAGTATATTTTAAAATTTTAAAAATTTTAATATTGCATAATTGCCAAGAAGTTAAGTTGTCTAGCACTTTGGAAAGCTGGCAAAAGATTATGTGTACTCCAGTAATTTTCCTTACCATAAGGTCAAAGAGCAAATTTTGCATACATACAACAGCAGTTTGTATTTCCCAAGACTCTGTTAAAGTAACTGAATGCCACTCTGAGTTTGCTGGTTCAGTCAAGTTTTATTTTATTTGGGCTGCAGTTCTGTGGCACAGCCCAAGTCCCCAGGCTACATTCCAATTAATGCCTCCAAAGAAAGTGCAGGCTCTTCCTAGGAACACAGTTGCAGCTCACAACCTGCTTCTGTGATTTCAGCTCTTCAGGGACTCTGGTTAAACTACAATCTGTAGCTGTACTAAAAGCTAAGAGGGCTAAAGTAGCAGAAGTAAACTTCTGTTTCTAAAAATGAACATATCCCTCCTGTAACAGCACTCAGTCTCTATCAGATTATCACAATGGCTTTCTAATTGGTTTCTCTGCCTCAACTCTTCCACTAATCCATTCTGGAAGGGTCCATATATTCAGGACTCCTTTGTATCATCTATCCATCATTTTCTTATTATGCCAAATATTTGCTTAAAGTCATTATATATATTTCTACACACACACACACACACACACACACATGCTAGGGATGTAGCTGTGAATATAACATACAAAAATCACCCTTTCATTACCAGTAAGCATGTTCCCACCTCCTCTAACGCTGAGGATGACTAACTACTACATATAGGATAAAGTTCAACTACTCAGGCTAAAAGTCAATGTAGAAGAGTTTATGTGCTCACTAAAGTCTTCCTTTTTATCTTAATGGAACTGCACTACAGACCCTTTGCAGGCAGCTGTGGCCGCATGACTGACTTCTGACCAACGGGAGGAAGATAGAAATGATACAACACATTTATAGGCTTGACCAGTAAAAATTCCTCCGTGCTCTCATTTTTACTCTCTACTGGATGGATAGCCAGCTGAATGGAATGGAGAAAGAGCCTGGTTCCTTGGGTCATCCTTGGAAAGTCTACCCCTAAATCCTTGCAATGAACTGTGAAATGAGCAAGAAATCAATTTTATTACACTTTTGGAATGCATCAGTTCTTTACCGGCCTACTTTGTCAAGACACCCCATAATGTCTCCAATCTTTTTCCCTAACTCCAACACAGAGGATTTCAATGTGTCTTGATTCTGTATTGGCCCCCGAAAAAAATATTTTGTGCCTTCCATCTTCTTTATACACACCTATTTCCCTCTATCCTCCATCACTGACCACTATCAAAATCTGCTTCATTCAAGGTCAATACCAAGCCTGTTCTCCCCTGCAAAGCAAAGCCTCCCCGAGCCCTTCATTTCCTAAGAACCTCCTCCAGTTCCCATGTCTCCTCTTTTCCCATCTATCCCCCTGTATGTTGAGTACATACATAAAACCTAATCCTGCAACATGACATTAGCTGTACCTCAAAGCTAGACTGTTTTGGAGGTAGGGGCCAATCCTGTGTGACAAAAACTATGCAAGTTCAAGGACATCTCAATAGAAAAGTGGTGAAAGAAAGGAAGAGCCATCACACATAATGAGGACCAGAACCTGGCCGTTTTCCAGGGCTCTTTAACTCTGGGATGCTAATGAGATGCAGTGCTCTGGGTGATCTGCATCCACTTACCTTCCCAGTCTCCTTGGGTTTTTGCACTTTCTCACCTTAGGTTCTGCCTAACTTTAGGTATTAAATTTTTGTGATGCTGATATGTCCAAAAGCAACATTCAACTTCAACATGTAAAACTGATATGATTCCTATCAGCATAATTGAGAATGTATTTTGTTAAATGTACCTGGTTAAAATATATGGAGACAAATGACTGTATTTATATCTAGTCAACAAGGAAATGAGCATTAGAAACTTTCCTAGTACTGTGAATTGTGCTCTTCCCTCAGAAAGACAAGTTTGTTCTTTGGAGATGGCCATTTATTATAATTGCATATCCAAATGCTTCTCTGACAGTAGCTGTTTTTAAAACAAAGACCTGAAACCTATCTCAGTTCTATTTTCTGTTCTTTACTTTTTATTTTGGCTGATTCAATCAAGAACACAATTGCTTTGTGTCAAAGTTTACCCTAGAGCAGCAATTTTGCTGCATAATAAAAATCTGTCTTCCTGAATACAATGATGAGTGCAAGATGATAAAACCACAGCCATGTGTATGCGGGATGCTTCTCCAACGCCTGTGGACCCACTGAGAATTAGGGGCTGGAAGCAGTCCTGCAGCATGTGAGATGGCACCCATCCCTTGATCAGGATGCAGAGCCTGGCTTCTTCACAGGAGGCTGGGAACAGAGTTGCTAAACACTTTCAACAAAATCTCTCTAGAATATGGTACAGTAGAGCTGGCTGATTCATTGTAACTGCCTGGCAATGAATCCCTATACCAATTCTTTGAAAAGAGCACAGTTCTCTTTTGATTCTGAGATGGTGGTGGAAAGAAGGGAGATTAGTTTGCTAAACTTTCACAATATGATACTTACTTTCAGGGTTAAAGGTCTTGGGACTTGGCTTCCCTATGCCTGGCCAGCAAAGAATAGAAAAACACTGTTCATCAAAGCAGACAGGGGAGGGAGAGATGGTCAGCTGCTGGGCTGAGGGGGCAAAAGAAGAAGGGACTGGGGAGAGAGGACCTCCACACACAAATGATAGTAGTATGCCAGGCCCTGTGCCTAGACACTGTTGTCTTCTTAACAAAGCTTCCCAAAGACCCTGAGGACAAGCTACTTTCACTCCCAGAATAGAGAGCACAAAACCTTTAGGTGCTTGCTCAGAAAACTTGCCACCCAAATAAGTGGCAGGGTTGAAATGTGAATTCAGTTCTAACTTCCATGACAAGTTGTTTCCATCTGCTATAGCCTCCCAAATGCTATTCACCTGGGATAGGAAGTATAATCAACTGGATGGTCAGTACTTTTTCTCTCTGAGTCATTTCTTCTGACTTTGGTCCATTTTAGTTGCAGCTTTATGCCTACCTTTTACATTTAAGTGGATTAGGCAAAATGTATTCTCTTCATTTTGTTACATACTTAGATAAAATCCAAATCATACACTCACTCTACTTCCTCCCAGGGTTTTTTTCCCTGTGATGTTCACTTCTCCTCCCCTTTACCTCCCATCTTGCTCCTTCCCTCTTTAAACAAGGCATCCTCTTTAACATGGAAATCTGAATGTTTGGGGCTTCTTTTCTCTTCTGCTTTCAGGAACTGAGTAAAGCATTCTCCATCCAGTCCCATACCCATACCTATCTTATCACCCACCAACATGGACCCTTTACCTGCATCTTCCATTCAGTTGAAAGAATTTGCTTTCAGATTCATAAATTGTGATGTGCTGTGTTCATGCTTTAAAGTCTATAATAGTTCCTATTGCTACGCGGGATTCCAGACTAGGCTGTGGGTCAGAACTACCTGTGGAACTCTTGCAAAAAGGATACTGAGGGCTTCACTTCCAAGAATCTGCAGCAGTTCCCAGGCACCTGTACTAAAGCTGCAACTATATCCCAATCACTAAGCCATTGTCCCCCAGTTCCCAATCCTTTCCCACACACCCTGGACTCTCTGGTGCTGGGCTGGGACTCTGCAAGCCACCTCTCTGCTTTGCCTCTGACTCAAGCTTAGGCTCTGCCAAAAGGGGGCACTAGAGGCCCTGTGGCCTCCTGTTCCTAAGCACCTCAGCAAAGCAAAGCTAACTCACTGCATAGCCACATCTCCTCCTGCTATCAGCATCTGAACAAACTGTGCAGTCTTGCCAACACTTCATATAAGTAAAACCAGTTTCATTTCACCAGCATACTCTAACAAGCCTGCCAGCACCCCTCCTCCAAGGTGTGAACTTCAGCTCTACTTGGCTCCTTCTCTAAGTTTTAATAATTGTTCTACTCTCTTTCACTGTTCCCCTATCCTAGAGATGGTGGAGCTTCCAGGTGTGGAACTCAGATTTTAGCCTGCCTATAATTCTCAGGCCAAGCTTGTAAGCCAGCACACTCACTGCTCTAAGAACAAACACACAAGGATGCACACAGACACTTATGCACGCATACATATATAAGTATATATATTTGGAGAGACAGAAATGATGAGAGATGCATGTATGGATATGCACATATATGTATCACTTAACAAAGGCGATACAGCTCAAGAAACGCATCATTAGGTGGTTTTGTTATTGTGTGACCATCAGAGTATACTTGAATTAAGATGGCTATGACATCACTAGGCAATAATAACAATCTTATGGGACCACTGTCAAATGTAGTCCATTGTTAACCAAAAACCCTTATATGATGCATAACTATAGCACACTGAAGTGGAGAGAGAGAGAGAGAGAGAGAGAGAGAGTGTGTGTGTGTGTGTGTGTGTGTGTGTGTGTGTGTGTACCATCGTGGTATAATTATTTGGATGTCAAACTTATCCAATAGGTCCAGTTTCTCAAACTTTGATCTACTGACACTTGGGGTCAGGCAATTTTTGTTATGGGGCTATCCTCTCTCCTGTGTGACATATGGCAGCATCCCTGGCCTCTACCTGATGCCAGTGCATCCTTCATTCCCTGATCATGACAACCAAAAATGCCTCAAGAAATTTCCACATTTCCTGGGGATTCAAAACCACCCCTTGATAAAAACAACAGTACCAGACACTATGGTCCAGGATCATGAATTTTCCACAGGAACTTGAGGCTGTCGTCCAAAAGCACTAAGCTTTGCAGAATGCCTCATTAGCAAGAGCTTCCAATAAGCAGGACCTGACACTCCTATAATCTATTAATTCCCCAGCAGTCAGCACACCATTATGGCTTCTAACATGTGCTCAAGACATGGATTTTGACTCATTCAGTTGGAGTCCTTCTCCACTTAGAGAAAAGCCAGGCCTCGGTTCATTTCACTGGTGGCTGGAGGCCACTTTTCTTCAGGCTTAGGAAGGAAGGAAGAGGTCAAGGAGAGCAGGGAGGTGGAGCGGGGAGTGAAGTTGAGATGGCAGAATTGTGCTTCACTAAGAAGTCCATGCAGAGACCACTGCAGGCTTTCTCATCACAGTTTGTGCAGATCCTGGAAGGTTCCTCTCCCAAGGACCTCAGCATTATAGCTACGTGTGAGGGTTTGTTGCCACTGATAAAATAAAACCCTGGATTCTCCACACAGATAGTCAAGGACATGTCATCAAAGATCTGCCTATTTTTTCCTATAAAAACTGAATAAACAACTCCAAAGAAAGGTCCACTGAACTGATAAGACCAAAACCCTGTTATACCTTACTACTACTCAGACAACAATGAACTAATGCTCTATCTAGAGAACCAAGCCTGAAACTAATCCCTTTTATTTTCCCCATAGATCAATGTTTCTAAGTCCAATATAATATAAATAATCATATTTATATTATTATTTTGGCTTCCTATTGCTGCTTTAACAAATTACCACAAACACAGTAGCTTAAAACAACACATATTCACTGTCTTCCAGCTCTGGAGAACAGAAATCTGAAATCAGGTTCACTGAGCTAAAATCAAGATTGCATTCCTTCTGAAGCTCTAAGGGAGAATCCATTTCCTCGTCTTTTCCAGTTACTAGAGGTGTTCCCTTCCTCCATCCTTAAAGCCATCAGCACAGCATCTTCAGAGATCCCTGTGACTGGCCCTCTGCTCTTATTGTCCTGTATCCTTCTCTGACTCAGACCTCCCATCTCACTTCAATGAGTACTTTTGTCAGAGGCCTGTCCAGACAATCCAAGATGACCTCCCCATGGCACAATCTTAAACTTCACACATCTGCAGAATCCCTTCTACCATGCATAACCACATTGGACATGGACACCTCGAACAGTTAGCTGTGTAGTCCCAGATGTGATATTTCAGGCCCACTGTCACAGCCACATACTAAAATAACCTGTTCGGTTACCCTTCTTATCACTGAAGATGCTTTTTTTTTCCAGAAAGAAAGATAGCCAAGAGTCTATCTTCCTTTTAGTTTGTGAACTAAACAAATTCAGGTCCCCTTCTCACTTGTTCTTCTTCCTATTGGAAGGTAAAATTCAAGCAGACATCGGACTTTCTCATCTTACTCATCGTCTCTTTATTGTCACAGGCAACTTGTATGCACTGATGGACAGCAAGAGATACTAAAGTAGAGAAGCTGTCCTTGTGGCCAACAGGCTTCTTAGAGGCACTGTGCCAGACCTGCTGAAACTCACCCCTCAAGCTGAAACTCCCACTAAACTGTAGGTCTTGGCTAGTCACCCTCTGGCCCATGCCAGAAAGCCCTGTAGGGACATCAATGTCCTCGCATGGTTGACTCCCAAAGAGTTTGACCATGCTCACCATATTCCAAGATTCTTGCAAAACTTGTAGAAAACTGCCTGACCAGGTCTCAGTGGGGAGATTACATGGCATGTGCTATGTGGCCTGAACCCACAGACAATACAGCTAGATGCTGTCTTTCAACAGTGCAGAAGCAGCCCAGCCTGGCTGTGGGAATGGTGTTGGACTTCACATGTACACAAAGCCAGAGCCAAAGACCATAATTTCATGAAATAAATATTAGATTAATAAATAAATAAGTGATGGAAATGGCTGTGCTATTGTTCTACTAATCTTATTTTTCCACTAACACTGTTCCAATATTGTGTTTGCTTAAGCCTCATATTCGAAGGTAAAAATGGTCTCATCTTCCCCTTTGAACTCTAGATCTAAGCTCTCCCCTGTCACATAGCTGAATGGCAGGGCTTGGGTTTATGTTCTTGTTTTATGTTCTTGCTTTGAAAAAGAAAACTTAGAAATACTTCCCCTTCCCCAAACCCAAGCTTTCCTCTCTTGTGGACACATAAATCGCTGATATGACTGGGATGAGATAATTCTAAATGGTTGTGGGTTTCCACACATATCTGACTCCTCTCTTTGTCTACCTTAGAAGCGAAAGATAAGACCACTCCCCCCATGGGAACAAGCTCAGATAAGATTTCCAAATAAATGCTCTGGGAATGGAGGGGTAAGGGAAGTTCTGAGCTTTGTCAGCCCTGGTTTGCTAGGTATACAAAAGCTCACCTGAGGAATAGCTGGAACATAAGTGATCTGCCTGAAAAGGTGACAACCCTGCCAGGGCCCACTGAGCAGAGAGGTAAGCCCTCTGGTAAAGCTCGGCCTGGCCTGCCGGGAGCATGGGTGTTCCCTCTCTGAAACAATTAACACATAAACAAGTAAATCCACCCGAGAGCACCCTCCTAATATTTCAGATTCCCAGAGACCTTGCAGACCACCCAGGTAGATGTTTCTTAACTGCCATCCAGGAAAAAAAAAAGAGAGAGTGAGAAAGAGAGAGAGAGAAAGGAAGAAAAGGAGCCCTTTTCTTTTTCTTGCCATTTTTATCAAAGTTCATCCTTTCATCATCAAGTAAGTAGTCAAAGCTGTCACAAGCCCACTGCTGACACATCAAACGCTCTCTCTTCAGCCTGGCCCACTTCCAGGGAGATGAAAAGAACAATCATTCAGGGCTCACACCTCCTATGAATTATGAGCCATCCCTAAAAGGAAGGAAATAACAGCATTGTGCAGCAGAAAGGGCATTTTTCATGTTCTCCAGGATGTCTACCCTGCAGCAATGCTGTGTGTGCACCCAGAAGGAAGCCACATGAAGGCAAGTTGGAAATGTCTAAAAAAGACTGGCCAGCAGAGACAGCCAACCAAGCGTCACTGGCGAACTACTTCCCTAAAGCCCCTGACCTTGAGTTCGAAAACCTAAAATAGTTCATCTATGCCACATGTTGTGTAGACTGCTTTATTTCTTTTATTTCATCCCCACAATGATTTGTATGGATTTATTATTTGTGTCAAACAAGGCTGAGAGTTCATGGAGTAGGGGTAGGGGGCAGAAGCCAAGCTAATGTTTCTTCTGTCTTCACGGTGCCTAGCTTCACAGAGAAACCACAGTTACAGCAAAAGTATTTGCTTTTCAGTTAACATCTACTCATTGGGTTGTCAGTTAAAGCTGAAAATAACCAGAAATATTCATGCTCCAGTGAGGTTTCTTGAGGTGCAAAAATGTTTTTGACTTGAAACAAGTTACTCTTAATTAGGATATACTTGAACCCCTCTTCCTATCTGAACAAGACAAAACTACACTTAGAAGTCTTGCAGTATTTTGTAGGTATAGTATACCTGAACACACCGACTGTAAAACAGGATTACATTCAAACTTCATTTTCATTTCTAAACAGCAACTGGCTAGTCACAGGATTTTGGCTTTCATTCACACTTTCAGCAAATATTTGACACTGTGGTCTTTAAACGAAAACTTCTAAAATGTCTACTCAGTAGACGTGATTGTGTGCAGTTCTCTATTTTGTATCAGGTGACAATTTCCCAAAACTCTTAACATGTCATAAGTCCAGTGTCATGGAGCTCTACAATAAACACTTTGGCCTCCAGCAAGGGACACAGTTCAGAGAGACTGGAAGGTTCTGGCACTACTCATTCAAACTATTGAAACCCCTGGATACTGGTCTTGTCAAGCAATTTTAATTTTGTTTTTTGAGACAATCAGGCTACAACCCAATCTTGGCAAGGGTTGGGATGATTCTAATTGAGGCCAAAAATGATCAAAGGGAAAAAATCGTAGAGTATGTTGGAACCAGCTGTGGAGGGTCCCAAAACTTGAGCCAAAGCTAGTGTTTTGACATGTCTGGACAAGTCCAGTGAGGGAAAAAGCACTTGTTGGCTTTTCCTGAGAGCAAATCTACCCTTAGGGAGGTAAGGAAATGATGAAGCACAACAGAATTACCTACTAACTGAGTCTGGTTTCAGAAGGAATCACCAGTATAAAACATTTGTCACTCAGATCACCTCAAGTCCTAGACCACAGATGCCAGAGTTTGTCCTACAGGAGAAACAATGCTGAAAACAAAAACTTAACAGCTGTGTCCCTAAGATCCTTGTGGCATAAGCCCTACACATTTGAGGTTTCTATAACCAAAGACAAATTGAAACAAACCCAATTGAAAGTGACATTGTTCTCTGCCACCTCACCAGACACCTCACACTGCTTTGTTACCTGAGGCCTTGGAGCTTTTAGTGCACAAAGATGATGGAAGTTGTAACCATGCCAAAGAAAGGGCCTGGGAGAAATGGTAGCAGTGCCAAACAAGGAAACAATAACAGACAGAAATGCAGGAGATTGAATCTTTCCCAGGCAGGAAAGTAGTATTTTCCTTACCATGAACTCTGACGTTCTAGGAAGACTGGGTAGCTTCCTGCAGAAAGACATCCAATGTCAGCAAGGTTCAGCAGTATACAATAGCACATATCCACAAGGATAGGTGAGTATATATATTCTGACAAATGGATGTGTGTACTGACAGGAAGAAAAGGTACATGGCCTCCTGTAGAAGCAATGACTTATATTAAATTGAGCTCATTCTGGAGTAAAACTAAGCAAATGTTATGATTTGGATTCGAAATGTCCCCTAAAAGACATGTACTTAAGGCTTGGTCACCAGCCTATGGCACTACTGGGAGGGGGTGCAACCTTTATAAGATGAGTCCTCATTAGAAGAAGTAGTTCATTGAAGGGGACGCTGGGACCCTGGCTCTTCCTTCTCTCTCTCTCTTTCTGTCTCTCTCTCCTTCCTGGCCACCATGAGGTGAGCAGCCTCCTCTGTTCTATGGTTGCCATGATGTTCTGCCTCACCACAGTCCTAAAAGCCGTGGACCCAACCAAAAATGAACTGAAACCATGAGCCAAAATAAACTTTTCTTCTTTTTAAATTGTTTATCTCAGGTATTTTGTCACAATGATAAAAAGCTGCCTATGATATCCAGGTTCAGAAGCATCATCTTCATCCTTGGTCAGATCTGAGAGATCAGAAGTAAGTGACCATTTTAGTGAGGCCATAGTCAGGTAGAAAATTTGCCTGGTTGGGTATGAGTGGACCATAGTTCTGTAACTGTGACAATATGCTTAATACCCCAAAAGTCCTAAGGATGGAGATCCATAGGACCAGATAAGCTAAATTCTTTGCAAAAAGTTACACATAAGCAACAAAATTGGTACCTTACTTCAGAAAATGATATAAACAACAGTTCTGGACTTTTATTAAGGACCTTACTAGAAGGATAGAAGTCAAAGGCTTACCAGGACTGCCCTAAGTGCTTCAGGGAAAATCTCTATAGTTCTTATGAAGGTAATAGAAGAAGGGTGGGAATCCCACCTTTGATTACAAGTCAGAGAAAACCTAATCCACTAAATTTCCACTTAAAAGAAATGCCAGGGCTTCTGTGGTCAACAGACTAGAAACAAGGCCTTGCTCAGGGGTTCTCTTCAAAGACCACTGTTGAAGGAAAATGCTCTTGGGGCAAATATCCAGGACTCAGAGAGGCAGCAGTTCAGAAGAACAGACTATTTTATTATACCAGGATAACTTGAGGATGACGGGCTACATCTTAAAATGGGCAGATTAAGTTAAAGTTTGCATACTGCAGGCTGAACATCCAGTCTTTTTTAAATCAAGAAATCCAGAAAAATCACTTTTTAAATGAGTCTATGTTATTAATAAAGAGTGTCATTGACTGGTACTATGCTTGGTTGCCAACTTTGGAGAACTGATATAAAAAAGTCTTAAATGTAAATAATCAGCTCATGATCAGAAGAGATATAGGATTCAAAATTATTTTCACCTTAAATATTTGTAATAGCTAACACTCAGTGAGTATTCACCAAGAACCAGGCTCTTGGTTAAAAGCATTACCTCCACCATTGTGTTCTCTACATGAACTCTAGGACACAGTAGAAACTGTTGTTTCTCCCAACTTATAGGTGAAGGACTCAAAGCTTAGAGAAGTTGAACAACTTTGATTCAAAGGAGAAAGAGATATGATCTGAGGACTGAAGGAGCTCTTGACCCCATGGGTTTCTTCCATTGAGCCATGTCATCCTTCTATATTTAGAATCTGGAACTATCTCCTGGTTTGTGTTGCATTTGAACCACAAGTTTGCTCCTGTTATTTGGAAATAGGACCTTATAAACATTTTAAAGTTATTATTTTCCCTCACATTTTTGATTCATTCTCCATTATATGGAGTTTTGGTATATAAGTCCCACATTCATGGATAGTGATATTTCTACAAACCTAGTAATAGAGCCAGTTTGGAATTTTTGACAGAATTTTCATACAAACACTTCACAACTCATTAACAGATGAAGGAAATGGCCTCTTTACAAAGACAGGCAGCTTTTTACCCATAACACTGGGCAGCATGTATAACTGTGGGTATAACCCCTTTGGGGTTGGGAATGTTTGAGAATAGAGTTTTTGATATGAGTAATTTTGATGCAAATACCACTCCTTTCATTTCCAAGTTTTAAGAAAGCTTCTACTTTTTAAAGTAAAACCTGACAGACTTTGAGAAATACTGGTTTTGAACCAGTACTTTGAACCTCTGTGGTTGCACAAGTTCCCCCACCACAGTATGAGAACAACCCTTATCCAGCAGGTTGCTTCGAGAGAATGGGCCACTTGTGATTTCAAAGATAGAGGCTGCCTGGGAGGGCTTGAAAACAAGGGAGCAGAACAGGGCCTAAAGCTGCTCCAATTCTGACAATTAAATGGCTCAATAGACCAAACTCATTTACTCGGCCGCTGGAAACAGCTTCTTAAAAAACAAAAACACAAACTAGTCATGTACGTGAATACAAATGTCTCCACCAATGCATTTTAGGTAAAGTATGTATTAGAAATATGAGTGTATTTTCCACCTTAACAATTTTTGGCGGGGAGATGGAGAGCTTTTGTTTTGGAATTTCATTCAAAATCCATGAACAGACCTTCTGTTCAGATAGCTACTTATAACAAAAATTTAATGTACTATCAAATGATTAAGGGTACCATCTATAACCCACACATTTGTGAATATGCAGGACTTCCTGCAGATCACAAATATGTTCTGATAATTTATTAATTCATTAATTAGTGAGTGTCCTTGGGCAACTCATTTTAATGTGAGTCTTGGTTATTTTAACTATAAATGGTTCCATATTCCTCACAAGGCTACTGTGAAATTCATAAGCACCAAAGTGCTGGAAGAGCTTAATGTGGTGCCGGATCTATAAGACATACCCATACGAATGAACCTTTGCCACTCTCACTTCCACCACTGTATTTGGCCTGAACCAGTCATAGAATGTTTCAATGGCCAAGAGAACAAGACTACGAAAGGTACAGGGCTGTGGCGACTTTTCCTTCAAATTAGTTGGAGAACACTGGTGTTTTCCTTGGCACCAAGAATACATATAGAGTACTCTTTGGGATGGATAGTACTATATACATCGCCTGTGTATTTGCATAAAGTTTCAAAGCACTTTCTTGATAGATGTAATATGACAGCTGCTGTCACAATATATTTATATAAGTTCTATGCAAGTTTTCTAAAATAAACTTGCAAGTGTTTGTTTTCTTAAGGAGGGGCTTATTTGGGGGGGAAATAATCATTTCATCTTACTGTAGAAAGTAACATGCTGACACGCTCTCCTTCTCCATGCCATAAATGCGCTGGTGTTCATTATTATTGTGTGGAGCAACCCCACAAAAATAGTAGGTCACTGTATTACCTATTGCTTTAAAATACATTTTTTTGTTAAAGTAAAACAGCATTGAGAGGTGCAGTAACCTCTCTATCCTGGAAGAAAGGATAAAACAGAAAGGTGTGACCTTTAGCACACAGAATCCCTCTGGTTAATTGTCATATCCCCAGCATAGCTGTCCATCTTACCACCTTAAGGACTTAGCCAGATGTGAAAGACAAAGACAATTCCTTACTGGCATATACTAATCTTTACCACATTCTTTCAGAGTCACTGGATACTCAGATTGGCCAAATCTTTCCATCAAAAATACAAATGTAATAATTCCCACCAGTAATCTCCTATACATTTTTATCAGGTTAATGGGGGCACCATGGATTCAAGATATCTACAAAGAAGTGGGTAAGGTTGGGTTAAACAAAGTTAAATAGAATTCTTTATTACAGGACTCTCCTTATCTTTTAATGCGTATGGATATCCATCGGGAGGATGCAGGATATGATATTTCTCTTATCTGACCACAGAACATTTTTATTGTGGCACATGAACAATGTAATGAGGAACACAATTTGGGAAGACTTACTCTTGTAAGTCTCTCCTAAAGAGCTACAGCTAGAGGGTCCACCCTACTTGAGGCAATTCATGGTGATCATTTTTAGTTAAACAGCAGCTAACTAAATGAGCAAACAACTTTATTCCCTGAAGCCTTCTTGCTTGCATCTACAGGTATTATATTAAATAACATACTCTTCAAATTCAATTTAAGATGTTTTTCTAGATTCCAAAAGCTACTCTTATAGTGACTTTTGTATTGTTTGATTGCTTGTTGTTTTTGTTTTGTTTTGAAGCACACCGTCAATACAAGCTAGCTCAAGATTTTCATTCTCTTTGATTTTATTTTGTTGGGTTTTTTTTTCCAGAATTATCTTGATTTTTTTCAGAACTTTTATACATTTTACTATAGAAAAGGGAAGAATTCTAAGCTTCAACCCAGTTGAATTCTATAAACCAGCAATTCTATAAACCAGGCTGCCCTATCCATGCCTGACGTTTCTAGAATAATTATAAATACTAAAGTATGAGAATTCTCCACATCCTCTGAAAACATAGCTGGCTACAAACTCCCCAGGCAGATTATGTGGGATATGTGGTTTCCATGCCTTTCAAGGGGGTATTTGTAGGATATGCTGAAGAATACTTCAGGCTTGTCTTTCTTCGGTCTTTTTTAGCCTAGCAAATTTGCCCCTCAACCTCTGAAATGCCTTAAAAAATGACATTGTAAATAGATAGACATCTTACAGAATCCTCAGTAGGTGGCAAAAACACAGATCCAGTGAAAAGTCTTCTTTATTGCAAGTACTTCCCTCTGGGTGGAGACTCACAGGGCCACAAGCAGGGCCAAAACTGGGCTAGTGCTGGTCAAGGGAGTTGAACGAACAGGTCACCCAGGCAGAAGCTCTGGGATCAGACAAAGACATCAGCAGGGAGCAGCAACAGGAACCAGCTCCCTTCCCTGGACTGCTTCTCTGCATGTCCAGTGGTGTTTCAAAGAGGCAAGAGCGAAAATAGCATGAAATTTCATATCCACATTGAGACAGCCATCCTCCTGATACTGAAAGAAAAATTACTTTTAAAAAAAATGTGAGCATTTTGAGGCAGCTTCCCCATTGATCTATTGCCATATTTACTTGTGATCTTCAAATCTGGCTCAACACACACAAATAATTTAGAGCCAAGAACTTTGCCTATTCTTCAACACCATATCCCAGTGCTGGCGCAATATCTTTTTCTAATAAGTAATCACAAGTTGTTGTAATAGACTGAAATACCATTAAGTGTTCTACATTCCGTAGCTGAAATTCTAGCAATCACTTTTCATGAGTTTCCGTACTTAATATTTTATTGCCCATTTACTTTCCATGATGATGATGATATTATTGAAGAGGAACTCACAGTCACTTTTCCAAATTCAAATTCTGTCTTTAGATAAGAATAGCCTCAAAAGTAATTTGTACCAAAAGTAGCCTAATCACTTCGGCTAATTGCCATCTGCCAGCCTGGCTGTCTATCTCTTGCATGGAGTCAGCCAGCTAGAAAGACACTGGCAACCTGTCTTTACTACACACAGGCTCTGCTCTTCCACTTCAGGTCCACGGTTGGTGCCTCCTTTCAAGAAGGCCAGGAGCATGTCTGCAAGCATCAAGACTGAAGGCCGGCAAAGACAACTTATGACATTTCTGACAGATACACAGGAACCAAAGAGAAATGGCAATGCTAAGAAAACCAGCAAAAAAGAAAATGATCCTTTGCTTCATATGTAAGCTAGATATGGATTCCTAATGTGCTCATGCCATCAAATGTGGAAAGCACAGCTGAAACCAATGGCTTTCTAACTTTTTGATCACAAGTTCCCCTCACACCTTTAAAATTTCTGACCCTACCAAAGATGTTGACATGAGTTATACCTACCTATTGATAATTATGTTAGAAATTACAACTGAGAAATGTTTCAAGCATATTCATTTCAAATGGTAAAAACTCATAATGTGTTAATATAAATCACACATTTTATGAAAGATAATTGTATTTTCCAAAACAAAAAATAATTAGTGAAAAGAGTGGCATTATTTTTGTTAGTCTCTTCAATGTCTTACTTAATAAAAGACATTGTATTTTCCTATTTGCTTCTTTCAATTTACTATGTTGTTTTGGGGTGTGATGTAAAAAGAAAATCCAACCTTATTCAGATATATAGTTGGCAAATAGAGAAGGATTTCATAGTCATTTCATGTAACTGTGGTATTCTACTTTGATAATATACCAAAATTCAACATTCTTAAGAGTTGATTATAATGTGGAATACAAAACTGAACAGATGAACTATTTTCTGTTACTTTAAAATCGGTTGCTCTATTTTGAACCTTAAATGGATATTCCACCATGCCTGATTTTTTTTTTTGTAAAATTATGCATTGATCTTTTGGAAAGTATTGATTTAGGAAGATCTTCTAAATGTTGATATATTTCACTATGAAATATCAAAAAATAAATTACATTTATTATCAACTCTCCAGAAAAGTCTTTAAGTTTTATAAAGCTGTCAAGCTCATAGAAGTAGATAAAAACCTTCCAAAACTCTAATTTTCACTTGCAAGCTCCAGTTTTATCACTAGCAACAAATACTGCCACTTGTTTTCCTTAAAGTAACATGCTCATTTCTTTTTTATTTTTGAGAACATATCTGCCAAATATCCAAATCTGAATAACTGTAGTTTGTCTGTCAAGGCATTTTCTCAAGTAAAAATGGAATTCCATGAAAATAACAATTGTGTCAGTTCACAATTTAAATAAACATGTGTTTTTCCTCTAGACATCCATTATATTTCAATATGCAGCAGATATTTTCCCCAAGCAACTCCTGTCGAAATGATGGATAGTCAAGAGTTAAGATTTAGCAAAAGCTAATGATTTTTAGTTTCATCAAAGATATTTTTAAGTGAAAATAGCTTTTTCCTTTCCTGAGAGATGGTAGTGAATAGTACAATGACTACTAGTACACTATAATGTCATTGCCTTAATCTGTGCAAAGGCTCCTGCACTTTTACTCTGTCAGAGCAAGTATGAACATAGCCAAAAGGCAAATGATGTCTTGTATTATGACAAAAATAGTTTTAACCTTGTGAACCCCATGAAATGGTTTTGGAGAGTCCCAGGGGTCTATAGACCACACTTTGAGATTCATTGACTTAAATGCTTTGACTTTGACATTCTTGAGGTCTATCTCCATGAAGTAATTCTTATAACATGATAAACAAACCGAAGTATAGCAGCACATTTGGGTCACAGAAATGAACTCTACGGTCCCAGGGAAGCACAGTACATCACCACGTAAGTCGGCAAGTTCACTTGGAAGACTATAATGCCATATGGGCTAGAAGGCAAAAAAGGGCCATCAGCGGCCACCCACAGCGCCAGCCAGATATGGGCAATCAAAGCCAGAAAACACCAGTTTTGTCCCAGTAAAACTGTCAAGAATCCACATTAGTCATTTACACTCATATTTTCAGGTATTCAATAGAAAAAAAAGAAGAGGCCATAGCATGGGTGAAAAAAAAATAAAGTAAGTATGAGTCTAAAAGGCAAGACTGAGAAAGAACAGATGCTTACAACTCTAGAATTTGTACTTTTTCTCTAAAAACACATCTGTCATCAACTTCAACTTAGAAGACCAACAAAGCACTTTTATAAATAAACATAGTGGCCATTTTCATTTTAGTAACTGAATTCTTGTAATCAGTCTGATGGCCCAGAAATGCCAGCTACTCTTTCTTTAATAAGGTTTAGGCAGGGTGACCATCTTATAAGACGGTCATTATCATAAGTAAATTGGGACCTAAAAGAATCAGATCTGGTGTGCTAAAGTCAACATTATGGCTTTTTCAGCTGCTTGCTTAAAAGTTTTATTCAAAGAAGCAAATGGGAAGTTTCCACATTTTCTTCATTCCAAAATCCATGAAATCTTTATATTAAGTTGATCCACAAAGAAGAAATAACCCACTGGAGAACCTGTGGCTCATGACAATGATGATAACCGAATGCCTGTGTTGCCCAATAAAAATCACACTTTTGCATCATCACCCTGTCTCTCTCTGGTCCTGTTCCCCCATCACTGGTCCAAATCTCTCTGCCCAAAGTCACAGCCCAAACCTAGTTCCCACATTAATCAGAGCAAAAGAAAGTAGGGGATCACTCACTCTCAACCCCTCTTCCTTCTCGCACCTCCCCAGAAGGACTTGATAGTGAATCACCCTTCTTATTATGCTAGGCTATGAAGTAAAATTTTAGTGCTGAATCCAAAGTAGAGCTCCAGAATTGTTCCTGAAACTCCAAAAGAGCTCTTAAACTTTTATCCTGACACCTACCTCTTGATCACAGGTGTCAGCTTTCAGATTAACTCATCTCCACCCTCCACTCAATCCCTGGAGCTGATCAAGCTAATTAATAAATCCTTTTCCAGCTGCCTAACAAATGCAAAAGACTAATAAGTAGTTTTAAAATATCCTGGTAGCTCTACCTCTAGCACTTTCCTCTGCAAGGACTAGGAACACACTCTAGGCTCCCCTGCTAGTCCCCAAATCTGGTTCAAGGACAAACATGTCTGGGACCTGAAATAAATCCTAGGCTCTAATGAAGTTTCTCCATCTGTCCTCAGCCAAATTGGCTCATACTTTAGGCTAAGTTTCTGCCTTGGCCCCCTCCTTTCATCACTGAGCATTTATTCTGCTGAGCAGCCAGGATCTAGAGCCACATCTCTCTCTGTTCTTGAACCACAGGTCCATGGTATGTCCTCCTTCCAGCAGGGAGGACTTCCTAAAGAGAACCTGATGCCTGCCTCCATCCATGTGTGAGCACTCCTAGAAATAGGCTCTGTCTTCCCTGGATCCTCTACCTCATCTCTGGCCCCAAGCTCTGACTATTTGCCTGGACCTGGGCTATGGCGGTCTTACTCCTGTGCACCTGCCCATGAGCATGAACCTATCAACTACTTCTTCCCCTATAGCTGTGACTCCCTGACAAATATAAACACATATTTAGAAGTCTAAGGAAGCGATTCAGAACACTTTTAAAAATTGTGAATCACTCAATTAAAAAGTCAAGTTAACATTTATGTTTTCCTTGGCAAAGTATCCTAGGGGAGCCATGTTTGTTATAAAGAAGAGCAAACCAAATTCAAGTTTGTTTATTATAAAAAGCAATTACATAACTATACACAATTTGCATTATGGCCACAAATTCTTTAAGACAGAACCTCTGAGTCATTGCTTACCAATTATTATACTTTGTATCCTCTACAATTCTGGAAATTCTGCATTACCTGACACCTAGGAAAGAATCAAGAGCCAAACCTGAGTTCAGAGATTCTCCTAATTGAAGAAATATCTTCCTTTGGGTACCCACATCAGAATTACCTAAGACATTTCCTAAACATGCTTATTGATATAAAAATGAGCCCATCTTATCGATTTTGTATCAGAATCTGAGTGCACAGCATGAGATTTTAATGAACACTGGCATATTCAGAATATGTGTTACATTAGTATTCTACATTCTCCTGATATGAAACATATCAGATACTGTAGTCAGCAAAAACAGGGATATGCAGAGAAGCGAAAACAATCCATATCTACCACCATAAGTAATATCTAAAACTGATAAATCAAAAAAGAGCAGTATGTGAATATTATTGAGTAATAACTGATCACCTGTAGGGGAAAAGATATAGGATGGGGATGGGTGAATGGAGTACTATTGGTTTAACTAATGCTTTAGCAATATTTGATTTTTTACCATACCTACATATTAATTTAATTTAAAAGTGAAAGCCCATCAAAATCAAAGAAGATAAATTTCTCTACTACTCAGACTAGTACTTCTGCCCCACTTCTACTAAGCTATAGTGATGGTGCTCCTGGGGGGAAAAATAGCATAGGAATCAAGGGTGACCACTGTTTCAATTTTGCTTTGATTTACTTTAACAGAAGGCAAAGTATACAACATATTACTTTAACCTTTAAATTCATTACTGTCTGCTTCATTAAATGAGTAAAGAAACTTCCCTCTAAATAAAATGGGTTAAAAGTACTACTACACCCTACAAGCAACCACAAATAAATTCTAAACATAATCACTTGGGCCACTTCAAATTTTCTGGGTGACATCCATACAATTTCTACAAAAATATCACATCATATGGTATAATTCAATATTCTTCGAAAACGCCTGTGATTTCTCAGTGCCTTTATACCAAATTTCTGTAATAGGATATGGAGTTCATGTGTTTACGACCTCAGCAGACTTAGAAAGGATTTGGGAGTTTGGCAAATGATGTCAGATGGACTCAGGACCACAAAGACAAAATGCATACAGACAGAGAACAGGAGGAACATGGGAGAACAGACAGCTAAGAGGAGTGGTTTTATCTATGACTAACATTCCTTACCATCGAGAAAAGACAAAAATGTACAAATCTGATGACACCAGATTTACTTCTCATAGAGTATACTAGTCAGCTTTACCACTTTAATGAAATACCTGAAGCTATCCGTGAAATAGAAATGGGTTTATCTTGGCTCACAGTTCTAGGGTTCCAAGATAGAGTGAGACCATCAGCTTGGGCCTCTGGCTAGAGACCTTATTATGGCAGATGCTCACATGTCAAACTAGATCAGAGAGAAAGGGGGTATGGCCCATTGGGGCATGTCTCCTGTACCTAAAGCCCTACCCATCAAAGGTTCACAGCATCCTGCAATACTGCTACCCTTTACATACAAACCTTTGGGGGACACTTATCAAACCTCAGCATTAAGCAAGCTGAACTGTTGTCCTCACTGATACTTACTCAAGGATTACAATAAGAACATGTTTTAAATGAAGAATCTGAGTTCCCAAAGATGTATGAAGACTAGACTTAGGTGACAAACTGTGACAGATGTTGGTTGGTATTGTTATAAACACTGTAAACAAGTTATTTAGCACTAAGCTATTATTTCTTTTGTATTACTTGGGAAAAATGTAAAGGTGTACAGAACATGGGAGATTAACTTGGATACTTCCAAAGTGATGTTGGGTTCATGAAAAGATGTCTGTCATGGAAGTGAAACCCAAGTTTCTTCAGGTTACACTTTTCCCCCATGGTTCTCTCAAACAGTCTTAATTTAATTTTCCTACTAGTTTCAAAGAGCATTGCAAGTTAGTTCAACCGCCTCAGCTCACATATTAATTGGAATGTTTCCAGTTTAGTTTCTAATACTTTCAAAATTAAAGCAGCTTCCAGACTCCTTAGTTTGGTAAGGATTCCTTAAAAGGCATACCATGGGTTAACAGGTCTGTAGGAGTTTCTATACAAATTAAGACACTTTTCATTAAGCCAAGATGCCTCAAGAAGCTATGATGGATAAGATCCATGAAATGGAACAATCATTAAATTTTTTGACAAAGCTTACCATCATGAATTCTTATGCTACCTGATGTTCACTGGTCTCCAGTCCTTACCCTCCCACTTCACTAGCAAGAATATTCCACCAGAAGATAACTTCCTTCATGCCAAGGGCTCATTTCTATCTTCACTAATATATGTCAAGCTTTTCCAGGGTCTGGTATTCAGTAAATGATGGGTGGATGGATGGAGGGAGGAAGGGAGGGAGGGAAAGAGGGAGGAAGGGAGGGAGGGATGGAATGCAAAGTGATGAGTACAGCATATGCAGGAATCTCTTTGGATAATCACGTACACAAGGATGAAGTATTAACTTAATGAACATCACTTATGTTTCTACCACCTCAGTACAGGCCTGTGAGAAAAGATTGCTAATCTGGCTCCTTCAGTAAACATCACAAAATGAACTGAAGTCCTAGTTCTCCAACAAATTCTCTGAGGATTTGCTTTTGAGCCAGTCTTGATTTCCAGGTCAGTTTGATCATTCAACTGTTATGTTAGTTCAGGTATAATTGCTCACCTCACAGCGGTGATACTTACCTCCAACAGCTGCTGTGAAGACTAAGGAAAATATCTCATATAAACTCTTATATACTATCCCTGATGTAGACAAAGCATAATAAATGAAATGTCTCCTTGGGGTCATGAATTAAAAAAATATACATTTTGATTAGATTTGAATTCATTAAGTCAGATTAAATTTTTAACTATATTTTAAACTATTTGTAAATATTTTTACCTATTTTTTAATCTATAAATTAAAAAAATAAAAACATGCTATCACAAAGAACTGGAGGGCAATTAGTCTCAATTAATCAGATAAAAGTAACCTTCATTACAATTGATCAGTCAGTGTTGCCAAAGAATCAAGAGATGATAAATACCAGCACTTAGAACTTGGTTAAAGAGCTGGCTTCCTAAAGAGTTTCAAAAATTTTTTTTAATTTTCTTTCCATATTTCCACTAGCTTTGTTCAAACAAAGAGCCATTTATTTTGCAACCCTGTGTTTCTATTACATCAACGTTTGTGAAACATCTCCCTCCACATTAACTGTGAGTATTCATGAAACAATTAAACCGGAATGGAAAAGGCCAGTTAAACTAACCCATTATTTATGTTAAGCTTCTCTATTCACAGACACACACACATATACACACACACCTCTATAATGTATATGTGCATATATATGTGTATATGCATATATATATAGGCATATATACACAGTACTTTTTAAAAGAAAAGAAATGCATTCTGCAGAGAGCAGAGATGATTAAATTTTCCTTTTAGAAATGAATTTATGTAAAAGGTAAAATACACTTACATACTCATGTTGGCAGCACAGCACACTGGTAACTGCCATCTCTGTTCTCATCCTGTCGTTTACTAGGTGGAGATCAGCAGACACTTTCCCAAGGGAATAATCCTGGCGAATTCAATTTAAACATCCTTCCCCTAGAGTTTCTCCAAGACTTTGCATTCTACCCATTTTTTTTTCTCCAAGTACAGCCCACAGACCATATGCATCAGAATCACATAGGGAGTCTGAGTAAAATGCAGATTTTCATGGATGCCCAGAACTTCAGAGTCCAAACCTGTGGGGTGAAACCCTCATTTCAGCAAACATCCCATGTAATTCTTTAGCATACCAGAATTTGAGGATTCTTGATTTGTCTTTGCTTCCAAAAGTGATTGTTATCTATACCCATGGTCAGTTTAGAGACCCCCAGAATCTGTAACCTTCAGGCTACACTCTGCTCCCATCCTCTACAGCTAACTTTTGATCCACTTCTATACCTACCTACTGCTCAGTAGACATGAAAAATAGAACACATTTGCCATTGTTCCACCCTAGATTCATGGTCTATATCTCAAGAGAAGTCTTGATTTGGTTTTTTCACTGCTTAAATCTTTCAGTGGTTCCTGTCCATCCTCCAGATAAAATTTAAGTCATTAAGGAAACCTATGCCTACTTCTCCCTAGATCTTGCTTCCACTGCCTGCTGTACTCACCCTGAACCACTTCTAGGATGTTTCATGTTTTCTCTCTCTCTGGGCCTTTGAGCATGCATTCCCCCTGCTTTCTTCCCAATTTCTTCTTGCCTATGGCACATCCACAGTTATTTTTCAGATTCCAGCTAGGCTATTATGTACTTTGAGAAATCTTATAGAACAGCTTGCCCCCACCCCCCAACTAAGGTCAGTTCCCCTCCTGGGTAGTTTTAGTAGCATCTTCCAACAGCCTATGGAGCCCCAATTATTCATATGCAAAGCTTCTAAAGGACTTCATTCCATTTTATGGTCTAAAGTGTGTTGTAATTGCTATTTTATTTTCTTTCTTCACTGCAGTTCCAGACGTAAAGTAAGAACCATATCTGTCCTACCCACAATGGCACCCTGGTGTGTAGCATGAAGTGCTACAGACAGCAGAGTTCCATATGTATTTGTAAAATGAATAAATGAACAAATGAATGGTCCTGGCTGCCCAAACTCCTTTGAATATGAGAGAGATGCCTTTGACATCACTTCAAGGAAGAGACTAAACTCCATGATATCAGGCAGCATTCCATGAAGGTCACATGAGCTCACTGCCCAAGCACTTGACTGAACTTGAGAATACAAATGACACAGATTAGAGGAGGGAAATAATGTTTTAAATGTGTCTTGGCTGCTCCCACAAGTAAAATAAGAGTGGGAAGCCCTGAGATCAGAGTCAACTTTGGGTAGTAAAAGCCTTGATCACGGTCCTGGACAAGCTTAGCTCCTGGTCTACTAACGTGAACATTTCTTCCTCTGTCCATACCATGTGATTTATAAAGGAATTGAAGCCCAAGCCTCCACCAAATACAAACTGTTTGGAAGTGGAAGGGTGAAGAGGGAGGATCATCTTATTTCTCCAAAGCTGCACTCTAGACAGAGTGATGCAATTCTCCAGGCAACTCGATCTTCAAAACAATCCTCTCCTTCCCCAAAGATCAGCTGCTTCCAGGGAGTAATTAAAGAAGTTGTCAAGCAGGTCATCCATCTGTGGGGTTATTGCTCGTCAGTGCTCTGGAAGCCTGCAGTTTCCCTTTCCCATCTTGAGCTCTGATGAGGATTTTACTGAGAATCAGGATGGAGGTTTTCCTGCAGCACAGCTGTGGAGAGCCCGAATTTCACACCCCTAAGCCCTCTGCATCAAGGCAAGTCGCACACTTCAATTTCAAAGTGAGGCAAGGAAAAGGAGACATAAAACCACACGAGGTTTTTTCTTTTCTTTTTCAGTTTTGCTTTGTTATTTTTCACCTCCTAGAAACTCGTCTTTCATCTTCCAGATTTATAGACAAACATGAGACAAGTTCCAAGGAAAAATTCCACCACAACATGGTTTTCTCCAGCATGCAACATCTCAGGAAGTATTGGTGATAAAGTCAAGGCAGACCTGCATCAAAAGGATCAGAAACTTGACGCACTAAACAAGTGCAAGCCACACTTGAGCTTGGAAATGAGGCAGACTCGGCTTTGTGTCCACTTTAATCTCTAAACTTTTGTGAGGTGTACAGAATTTTGCCAGAACCTCTGAAAGGTGACAATAAGATTCATACCACAGGTTTTCTCAGTGAGGATCTGAAGGCTGTAAAACCAAATCCACCTTCAGTACTAGATATCTGCTTGCTCGTTCAAACTTTATAAGACTTTCAACATATAAAACTTCTCAGTATGTTCTAAAGGCGAGATTTTCCTTTATATTTTGGGGCAGTGGAAACAGTGACCTAGTGAGTAGGTTTCCCCTTTGTTGGGAAGGAGGAAATACCCCTTACATCCCAAATCTGCTCTTTGAAGTTACCTCTTTTTTACAGCTCATAATTAGAGCTTTCAGATCACCATGATCTCCATTTTCTTCTAGCAAGGAAGGTGGAATGGCAAGTTGGATATGCTTGACTTCAAACTCAATCAGTGCAGCTCAAGGTATAGCAGCTGATTTTGGATACCAACACCAACAGACAAGAATGGATTTTTAAGCCAAATTGAAGGAGTTGTGCCTTGGTTCAGTCCTCATTCATGAAACTCAAAGACTGGCTTTGGTTGATGTGCTTAAGGATCTTTGGTGGAATCCCAAAGAGGAGCCTGAATCCCCCCAGGAAAAGCAACAGGGAGCAGATGAGGTTAAAATTTAGAAAACAGCAAGTCAGACATGCAGGCTTCTCTGCCAATCAACATCTGGCCAGCCCTTTATTCTTGGTGGCTCCCAAAGCAGGGCAGTACCCTCAACATCACTGGGGAACCTGGTGAAATGTAGATTCTCTGCACAACCCCCCTACACACACCCAGACCTATAGACTCAGAGACTCTGGAGATGAGGCCTAGTAGTTTGTGTTTTAATAAGCACTTCAGCAGATTAAAGTTGGAGAAGTACTGCTTAACTCAAACCTGGGTATCCACTAGCAACACAAGGCAACAATTAAAACTGTATGATTGTGAATGCACCTCCCACCTACTGAACTGAAGTTTCCCCAAGTTCAGATGAGCAGCCTTCAATAGAAACCACTGGTTGACTCACACTACTCAATTTTCAACATGTACAGCAAACAGAGAGCCCTTCAGGGTCAGCTGACCTTCTTCTTCTTGTTGTTGTTGTTGATGGATTTTAGCTCAGGACTTACTGTCCTCTAGGTAGTCACTGTACCACTTGAGCCATGCCCCTGGTCCTTTTTTGCTTTAATTATATTTCAGGTAGGGTCTTATACTTTTGTTCAGTCTGATCTCAGACAGCAATCCTCCTACCTTCTACTCCAGGCACATACCACCACACCAGCTTGTATGTTGAGATGGAGTCACTCTAACTTTTTCTTGGGCTGGCCTTGAACTCTGATCCTCTTGATCTCTGCCTTGCAAGTAGCTGTACTGCCATGTCCAGCCTTGGTTATAATTTCATTAGAAAGTAGATTGTAATTCATTATTAAACCCAAGCTTCTTCGGGTTGAATATCGTTGATTTTTGTTGTTTACAGTAAAAACCTAACATTGACAACATCAACGTGCACACGAAAAGTCTGAATTTTCAATAAATGCAAGAAATGATAAATACCCCTGGAGTATTTATCCCTCTCCCCCAAAATAATTTTGCTATCTGTAGTGAAAGAATGGGTTTGACAGGAAAACTGTAAGATACACTTAGACATTTTGTATAAGGGGGGAAATGCTCAGATAAAACTATAAAATGGGAAACTGCAAAGGACAATTTATTATGAAAAATTTAATATCCAGTACAAGTGTAGTAATAGCAAAACATCCAATCACTTAAATAAACCCAACTCTCAGTTCACACTTACATTAATTCTACCCAGGAACTATAAGATCATAGAAATGATCCAAAAATGTACTCAGAAATCTGAGAAATCAGGGAGAATTGGAAAAAGTGCCAGAGATGGGACAAGGGTGAATACTGTCCTAAGTTGTAAAGAGAAGGGAACAGTAAACTTTGGAAATTTCAGAACACTTTGAGTTTAACAGTTTTCTTTAGAGAGTTTGCAGGCTTTGCATTAAGCAGATAGAACTGAACAACCAGGAATGAAAGTAAAGTGACTATGTGCACAGGCACTAAGGCCAAAAACCCTCTTGGGTTTGTTCTACTGCTACTAGGGATCAAAGGATATTTGAGCCAGACTGTATCTTTCTTTTAGTAAGGTAACTGGCAAACAACTAATTTTTTTTCCTGGAGAGTGGATAAAAATATGTGGTATGAATGATAAATAAATGCCACAAAAGTTTTCATCAATACAATAAATATGATGGGAAGATAGATTACAATTCTAATTAATTTTCTCTGAAAGCCTTAAAACTTGGCAGTGTTCCTGTTTTCTTTTCTGCTCTGCTCTGTCTAGCTTTCTAATGTCACATCCAAATGAAACAGCAAAGCCACCATTCCCAAAAAATTGCTGTGCCAGCTCACAACAGCATGCAATTTGCAGGATCCCTGAGCCCAAGCTGTGGACCTACTTAGCTCTCTCTGCTTTAGCCTCACTAAAAGTCCCACAGGTTTGGAGGGCTCTGAAAATCCTTTCCAGCCAAACTTGGAAGGCATTGGAGAAAAACTGACATTATTATGATGGACCAAATTTTCCATGGACTCAGCTGAGAGGGAATCTGAGTTTCCTCCTTTAAAACAAACTTAACATTCTTCCTTTTTGTTCTTTGTATCTCACTAATGGAAATCTGGAGGCTCTATTAGAAACTGTTAAGGGCCTTAAAACCACAAGTACAGGCAGGCAATTAAGTATCGTAATCATCCCTCCCTAATCTCAAACTCCCCATAGGGAAAATTCTCAAGGGCATGTACTTACTTCATTGATTACAACAATCGAAAGGCTTTTCATTTTTGTACATCTTACCATGTGTGAGGCACTCCTTTAAGCACTTTTAGCAAGTTATTTGATCTTTGCCCTGTACTATGAAGTATTATTATTACTATTCTGCCTTACAGATGAGGAAATAAAGACATGAAACGCGTAAATAACTTGTCTGAGGTCATACAGCTAATCAGTGGGAGAATTTAACATCAAACCCAGGTAGTCTGATTCCAGAATGCAGTTTTCTTAACATCTATGTTATATTGAACTCATCTTTACTTACTTCCATTTGTGCATTAACCTAAATGAACTTGAGTCCACATTTAGGTGAATATTCAGAATATACATAAGCATGACATGAGGAGTGTGAAATGAGAGACCCATTATTATGACATTGCCAGGTTATTCAGAATCCAACACCCCTCTTAGGGGAGGGGACATCACAGGAGATAGAAACACTGTGTGGTATAAGAAAACAAAACACATTGGTAAGCATCCTTTTAAAAAAGAGGGCAATACTACAAATATGCCAGTAAGCTTAAGTTAATGATAAATGAAAGCAAATCATTTGATGCCTACTCTTAATGTTAAATGTGTAAAATATACAAATATTCTTTCTATTGTGCTGACTTGGTTATTTTAGTTGGTGAGCATGTAAAATATTTATCAAGGCATTTGAAAGTGGATTTATAACCTCAATGCCTCAATATCATTTTCCAGCAGGACCTTGAGTTTCCAGGCCATGACTTCTTATATGATAGGTGTGTCTGTGGCCTGAGTCTCCCCAGATGAGGAAGAAATCCCACACTCCACGGTGCTGGCCTGGCACAGTACTGCATAGTACAGCAAGGAGGCTCCACAGACCAGCAGGGATGAATGGGCTGCTTTTCTTGGTCAGAATTCACTGTATCACAACAATGCCTTCCAGGACTGTTGGAATGGGACACAGCGCTGCCTGTCATCACTCACAGCACAAACACCTTGTTTGCAGGATGGCCTTCCTCCTCTCTCTGCTCATGGATATAATGCCTTCCTGTGCCTTCAGGGAAGCTTCTCTCCTACTACTCCACATCCCTCACCACAGTCCCACAGTCAAGAACATAATAATCTTCCAAAACCATCCTTTCTTGGCTTGTTCTTCTCTCATGTCTTCAGGCTCTGCTTGCCTCTCCCACATGTCCCTGAAATCAAGGAAAACAACAGCCACCATATACAATGCTTTTGAAGATGCTGTGTCCTCCTTCATTGGATCCATTGCTTTTTCATCCATGTCATCCATTCAACAACTAGCAAATGAGCACGAGTATTTGCCAGGCACTGTGCAGCATCTTCATTGATGAATGGCCACCGTGTCCTTACCGTGGTTGGGCTGGCAAACCAACAAGATCCCAGGCCAGGACATGAGCCCATGAGGCACAACGGTTTAGCAGTGAGTGCAATCAGGGAAATGAGGCTATGTGAATCCTTTAAAGGTTTTAAACAGAAGAAGAACATGAAAAGATTTTCATTTTTAAAAGCTTTTTGAGTAAATGTCCCCTACTAATGAGAGAAGTCAGTAAGAGAAAGAACCATGTGCACACATGCTTGTGTTTGAGAGGGATACAGAGGAATCGGAGAACTCTCTGAAGTTTCTGCTCAATTTTTTGTAAGCTTAAAACTTCCACAAAAATAAAACCTATTAATATTTTAAACCTCAGTGTGTAAAAGGGAAAAGGAAGTTCATATTGGCTGCAGGTTGACTGTAAACAATGGCTGGTGTAACCTGTAGGTGGAAGGTCAACGAGAAACTGATGGATCAGGTGAACACCTGAACTCACAGATCACACAAACCTCACAAAATAAGTACAAGCCGGCCTTGCATGCCTCTGCATAAACGCTCAGGATATCAATCATGATGCAGTTCTCCTAGAATACTAAGCCTATGTCTGATCAATATTCTAGCCATAACTCAGTTTCCAAGGGACAGAACATATTAAATCAAGAGGAATTCAGGGTAAAACTTAGAACCTAGGAAATTCTGGAGTGTAAGTAATCTGATTCCATCAACAAATAAATGATAAGGACAAAGAAAAAAAGAGAGAGAGAGGGAAACTTTGGATTAAGAGAATCTAAAGAGCCAGGAGCCAGTGGCTCTCACCCATAATCCTAGCCACTTGGGAGACTGACATTGGAAGGATCACATGGTTTGAAGACAGCCTGGGCAAATAGTTTGTGAGACACCCCAACTCCAAAATACCAGACCAAAATGGACTGGAAGTGTGGGACAAGCAGTAGATCACCTACTTTGCAAGCATTAAGTCCTGAGTTCAAACCCCAGCCCCACCAAATGAGAGAGACAGAGAGAGAGACAGAGGAGAGAATCTGAAGAGACCTATAAACTGCTTCTGGCATATGGACCTTGCTTATATATGTAAACAAACAAACTGTACAAAAAAAAAAAAACCCAGAAAACTAAGAAATTCAAATTTCAACTAAACATTCAGTAAAACTAAGGAATTATTGGTAGGGTTTTTAAAGATATAACAACATATTAATTGTTATGTTCTTTTCAAAAGAGTCCTTCTCTTTCATAACTACATACTGAAGTATTTACAGAAAAAAAAGATCATCTGTCTGGAATGTGTTTCAGAATAATCCAGGGTATGGATGAAGCAAGACAGACCAGGTGTCTGGCTTTACAGTGAGTGGAGAGTTGTGCTCTTGGCAGAGGCAGGGAACTTGAGAAAAGCAGAATTAGCAGAGGAGGATCATCAGCAGAGGAGGACCCTGAAGAACACCAGGCAGAGAGAGATGAGCTCTGGCAGCTGGAACCCAGAAGAGGGGGTTGAGCACTGTGTCCTGCTTGTGAATTTTAGGTCTTTAGTTCTGTTCTGTAATTCTACCTATTTTTAAGACAGTACTTCTAGGCTAAGACATCTGGGGATTCTAGAAATCTGACAACCAAACAAAAAATGGCAATAAAAGATGCTGCCATTTCAAAAATTTTGATCAGGTAGTATTAAAAAACATTGCCTACAAACAATAAATCATTAGATTCTTATATTGATTCCATCTGAGATCATCATTGAAGAAGACTTTAACCCAATTACATTTATTGTTATGATTGATAACTTTGATTTTCCTTCCTTAGTCTTTTTTTTCAAGCTTGTTATTCATTGTTTCTTAATCATTTTTTTGGTTGTGATTATTGTTAGATGGATTATTTATTGATATAATTTGATGCTGGTATATTTTATTAGCATATTATCAATATTTTTCTGGATTTTATTTTTTCTCCAAAGTTTGAGATAGTATATACCTTTCCATTTCACATGGTAGCACTCTAACTAAAGGTATAGAAAAAAATAGCATTTATTTTTCTCTGTGTGACTGTGTGTGTGTGTGTGTGTGTGTGTGTGTGTGAGTAGAATGGGGAACAGAATTATGAACAGCTTCTGCTCTTTTTTTTTCCAGAAGATAGTGTAGACACAAGAAAATTAAATATAAAATAAACTGAAAATTGAGTCAGTTTCCTTAACTAAGACCTATTTGCCTTTTGATTGATGCTAGTTCCTTCCAGATCCACCATTTGGTTTCTGCTTATCTCAATTTTCAAAGCTCTTGAGAGCAAATTCTTTGAGTCTTAAGAGTCTCATTTTGGGGAGAAGTAAGAGGCTGAATTGAGGACTACCATTAAAATGAGATTTTGAACCTGAAATCCCTCAGAGGAAGTCAAGATAAAATGAGAGTTCAGTGTCTGCTGAACCTTTAGCCTCTGCCATCATTTCAGCATTCAGAAGTTTCTTGTTTCCAGTCCTCCCTCCTTTGTGCAGCCTCTCAGTGTAGTTTGTATTGGAAAACTGATTTCTTATGTCCCTCTTATTAAGTTTCTATGCCCCATACCAATTTCATCCTAATAATTTGCAGATTTCATTTGGCTCCATTTATTCCTGTTGTTGCTATTTTGAGGGCCCCCCCCACCCACCATCCCCCCCAGTTGCTACACGACATTCAACTTGGGATGCATTCTTGGGGTTTTTCCTTTCAATTAAATGCTTCCAGAAACAAAATTTCAGAAAATGGGTTCACCCTCGCTGACTCAGATCTGAAAGCCTTTTCAAAGAGATGTTACAGGGAAAATATTACTCGCTTACAACTTCCAGCATTGGGTTCTGGACTGTGATTTGAATTTGGCATTCATTTTTCATATCTCCAGCCATGTAAAAATCCTAGCAAATAGGTTTTCTAAGATGGGCCCAGTTCTCTGGAATGCACTTGTTTTTATCCAAAGGAATTTCAAGGTACAGTGTGAACTTGCTTTTTGTGCTTGACCAACTGAAAATAGCAAAGCCCTTATTTATATTCGTGCTAAAAGGTTTTCCTCTAGTGGAAATTTTTACTCACCTTCCATAGAGAGTGGAATGAGGATGAGTGAGCACAGTGGAGTATTGTGAAACTTTGCATATGAAAAACATGTTTTTTATTTCCTTCCAATGATATCTTCACAGGCAACCAAGCAAATTTCTAATAAGTTCTTAAAGGTACAGCATCTTTTCTTATACTGGCCATTCAAAGTGTGGTCCATGGACCAGCAGCATCAATAGCACCTGGGAACTTGTTAGAATTACAGCATCCTCGCCTCACCCCAGACCTAGGAATCCAAATCTGCATTTTAACAAGATCCGAGGCTGATTAACATGCCCTTTAAAGTCCAAAAAGCACTGAGCAAGATTTCTGGAGTTGGTGCTGGTTGCGGTCCATGCCAGGAAATGGAAGAAAAAAAAATACAATGGTGCTATCAAAGAGATCTGGCCAGAGGGGGTCCCCAAAAGCAGACTAAAACTCAGATAATTCTGGACCTCATTAGGTAAAAGGCTTGGAAAAAGGGCATAGGATGGTAATAGAAGAGAAAGAGGTTCTGAACGGAGAGAAAAGTAACGATAACTTGTCACACACGCATATTATAACAAAAGCATGCATACATATATATTATAATTTCTGAATTTCATAACTATTTTGCAGGTTCCAAATTTTTTATAGAGGAGAAAACTGAGGTACATTGAGTTTAAGTAATTTACTCAAAAATACAAAGAATTCTCCCAAAGAAATTAATTCTTTGTATGACTCAAAACTAGATTTAGCCAACTCCAAAACAATTCTCAGGAAAAAGAGAATTGCTCTCTGTCTTCCTTTGATCTGAGACAGTCATGTTAATGGTCATTAAATCAATCCTTTCAATTCCAACAGGAAATACTAGAACCAGTATGTGTCTAAAGACAAAATCCTATTTTCAAAGAAAGGACTATGTATATCCAATATTAAGTTGAGGTCTATTTTTCAACCAAAACAAATTTTAAAAAATGGATTCCTCCTAAATCCAAGTATGTGTAATTCTCTCATATTAAAAAGGTATTTTCTAAATTACTTTATTCTGAACACCAAATTACTATGTAAATACGATCAAGTTAACCTGAATGTGTATCAATTATTACTAACTAGGATTGGTCACCTATGGAATCAATTAAAAAAATAAATAAAAGAATAATAAGGATGTAGCAATTATCCCTACAGCCAAAATTCCCATTAATAAATGTAGAATATAATCCTACATAAACCTTTTGAAATCACATGGAAAAAGTAGTACATCAAGCAGTTATATCATGAAACTTGTAAATATAATCAGTCCTAGGGAAGGGATGAGTAAAAAAAACAAAATCCTTATGTTTTATTGTCCAATGCTTCCACCTGATGCATTGATTTAGAAGATACTGAATCTCAACTAACTTGAACAGAAGTGAGGGTTTCTTTTCAAAATTATATTCAATGAGTGTAAAAGTAGCCCTAGTGATGTAATGGTCAGTGATGAAGCTCATGTGATTAGTTTGAATAAAATTATTTTATGAACTTTAAGAACAGAAAATGGTAATACTTCTGAAAATCAATTCATAATGTTTAATTAAGTTAAACAGTAAAAGCAGACTTTTCACTGTATCAGCTACACCCTTGAATAGATATTTACTCAGGTTGGCCAAAAAAAAAAAAATTGTGTTAAAGTTTCTCATTGACTAAATGGAGGATGGCTTTCCTAGCACTCATGCATACATGAGTATTCCTAAAGACCAAGAAATGGAAACATAATTGTACATCTACATAATAGACGTTGATCGTGCACTCTGTACTAATTACCTATACAGGAAGAGGAAAGTTATCAGAGCAATCAGGAAGCACAGCAAAGGAAATGGTGTCTTAGCTAAATTTCAAAGATGAATAGGCCTGGAACAGAAGGAAAGGCCTAAAGACACAAGACACTACACATTCTGAGTCATGTTGGTAAGAAGACATGGCAGGCTTGAGGAAGTCTGTGGTTTACAAACCTGTGAGAAAGGACAGATGCATAAAAATATTTGAAGTTGGAAGAAGTCATTCAACCTGAGAGGGGAAAAGGAAGGTGGACAAACATAGCATCTTAATAGAACTACTTATAAGGCAGGCCACCCTCCCTCTAAGATTGCCTTTCCTCAGCAAAAATACTTGGTGGGCATCATTTTTCCTGATCTCATATATAAAAAGGTAGTCAACACAGAATCATAGTATAGTCTAGAAATACAAGTAAAGTGATGCTTTTGGAGAAAAATATTTGGGGAATTTCTAATTTTCTGGAAATACATCTGAAACTAAGTGAGCAGGCCAAAAGAGGGGAACTGGAAGTCTTAGCCTTTGACTGGAATGCCTTTCTTGATCACATCTCTCTCTTTAATCTTAAGTTGCCTCTACTACTTTGGTAGAAAGGTCAAAGCAAACTACCTGTCTCTCACATTTGTAAATCCTTTGTAAGAATGCACCTTCCTCCAGTCACAGGACACTCCTTCACATCACTATATTTAGTTTTTATGCTCCATTATATTAAACATCAACTATTATATCAATAGTAATTATATTACTTAACCATTTTAAAGCAGACAGTAAAGTCAATACACTCATCTTGTAAGCAATAACCAAGGTAACTCCTAGTAGAACAATGGATATTCCTTTCCAAAAGCAAATGCCCCTTCCACTAATATACCACACTCATGAAGCACAGTCTGATAGTTTTTAGAGAATTGTTCAATCTCCTTTTTCAGTCAAGAGCTCAGAAAGAGGGGGCTGGAGGTGTGGCTCAAGTGGTAGAGTGTCTGCCTAGCATGTCCAAGGCCCGGAGTTCAAACTCCAGTATCACCACCCCCTCACAAGAGTTCAGAAAGAACAAGATCTAATCTCAGAGCACTGTACTATGTAATCAAGAAAAGGTAAATGAAGGGCATATCCAAGAATTTTGCATTACCATGCTGATTCTACTCTAAATAAAACAGAGTTGGTTGGATACTTCCTTAACAAGATGCTACATCAACTCAAAGCCAAACCGTTGGAGAGTTGCGAAACACTGAGTTTTTGCCAATCAAGTTAGGACCACCTAATTAGCATTAGCATCATCTAACATTCCTCCTAAGGTACTAACCAGAAGTTTGCAATAGAAAAATTTAAACAAACATCAACTTTTCAAAGGAAGTAAAAATTCTTATGACTGTCAAATGATACATTGATTTATGTGGAAAATCCAAGCATGACCCTAATGAACATATGAACTGGATCTTAGTTTAAACTAGACAGAGTTTATACAGTTGATATAATAATAAGAAAATCTGGGGAAATTCTAAAATGATAATTGATCTATTATTAAGATAAACCCATCAAATAATAGGAAAAAAGCTAGGGATATTTTTTTCAAATTTCAAAGTAGGAAGGGTCTTCTCAATAGTGACACAAAATCCAAAGTTCTTAAAGAAAATCTAGACAAATTTAACTACTTGAAAAAAATAATACTCTTTATTAAAAAAACACTAAGGAATGGAAAGTGACAAATTGCTAAATATGACATATAACACAAAAGACTAGTTTAATTTATATAGGCCCTTAGAATCAACAGCAACCCAGTAGAGAAAAAAAAGACTTCACAAAACCTGAAATATGCATGACTTAAGTAACATTGATTCTAAGTTCGGTTATTTTTTTTTATTTTTAAAATCCAAATTAATCTTACAATCAGCTCTTCTTAAATTTGGTGAAATCAGTACATCTAAAGATCCTGAACTGCACTCCATAGTAAGATAAACAAATTTAGACTACAATGAGTTAATAATTTCCACCAAGCAAATTGATTAAATAAAATAATAAAAACACTCTATTGACAAAGTATGGTCCAACATGCACTCACACACACTCTTATCAAGGTGAGAGTTATTACAATCTTCATGCACAGAAATTTGGCAGTCCCCAAAGCAATTAAAATACCTGTACTCACTAATTCAACAACTCTAGCCCTAGGAATTAATCCTAAAGAAATATTTTCAGAGGAGCGAAATAAAATAACTACACATGTATATCAATTACATCATTATCTATAATAGCAAAATATTGGAAAGAATGTATAATATACACACTCATAAAAAAATGGAGTAACTTCAGCCATGTATAAAAGAATGAAGTAGGACTTCAAAACACTGATTTGAAACAACATCCAAAATACATAATTAAGTGAAAAACAACATAGAACACAGAATATAGAATACTACCATCTGGAGGTCTGGCTCAAATGGTAGAATGCTTGCCTAGCAAGCACAAGCCTAGAGTTCAAACCCCAGTACTGACCAAAAAAAGCCACCAAATACAATAGAATATTATCACTTGAAAGGATAGGAGGTGCAGATAAGCAAAAATGAATATGTTTGTAACTGCAAATGCAAAGACCATTTGCATAAAAATACACAAAAACCTGCTAACTGAGGTTCTCTCCAGGGAGATAGATCTAAGAGACTGAGGGAGGGGAGAAGACTTCATTTTGACACTTTATCATCTTGTACCCAGTAATATGTATGTGCATATAAAACCTATTTGTCTTAGTCTTTTCAAACTGCTATGACAAAAATACATTAAGATGGGTTACTTGTAAACAACTGAAACTTATTTCTCACAAATCTGGAGCCTGAGAAGTCCAAGATCAAGGACTTGGCAGCTGTGCTGTCTCATGAGGGCCTGTTCCTCATAGATGGTATCGTCTGTGTGTCTTCACATAATGGACGGGAGAGTATGCTCCCCTGGGCTTCTTTTTATATGGACAGAGTACTCACGATTTAATCATCTCTTAAAGCCCCACTTCTTTTTTTTTGGTAGGACTGGGGATTAAGCTATGGGCTTTGTGCTTATAAAGCAGGTGTTTACCACTTGAGCCACACCTCCAGTTCAGTTTTGTTCTGGTTATTTTGGAGATGGGATCTCATGACCTATTTGCTCCGGTTGGCCTTGAACCACAATCCTCCTGATCTCAGCTTCCCAAGTAGCTAGGATTGTAAGTGTGAGCCACCAGCGCCCAGCTGGCCCCATTTCTTAATACTGTCACCTTAGTTAGGTTTCAACATGTGAATTTAGCAGGACACACACATACACACAAGATCCTGACCACAACACCTTTCAAAAGAAATACGTTTAAAATTCTAATTTTAATGCAAAATACCTAAAGATTCCAACCCCCATAAAACAAATCATAGAAAAGGTTGAGAACCGTTGATTGCCATAATCCTTTCGTCTCATAAATGAGAAAATTAATCTATGATGAAGCAACTTGTCCTTGATAAGAACTGCCCCTTGCCACCATTCTCCAGCCGGAGCTGCAGCTGGTCTCATCCCTTGCAGAACAAAGCCCCACTGTCCCTTATCTCCTGCCACCTCCCTTTGCCCATCCCTAGCCCTTGCTTTCTCCCAAATGCTACTTAAGGTCAGACCCGCCGAGAGAAGCTGCTGCACCATTTTTTCTCGGCCAGCCAGCCTGCTTATTGAACTTTTGGACATGAGATACCTCTCGTGAGCCTCCTTTGTGTGCAGTGTGCGGCGTTTTCCTGACAGTCCAAAATCACCAGATTATCTTAATGTCATTTTCAATTCTAAAGTTCTATGATTTTTATCTTATTTGGTTTGTGTTAAAGAATAGTGACTTGGTTAAGGAAGGACAAGGTTTATAACTTTTTTCATTCACTAAATTTAATGTTCAAGGAACTCTAGCCTACCCCAGGAAAGGATTGTCAGAAAATTTCATTAGGAAGGTCCTTTGGCAGAGATGGGCTGGTCCACTCTGAACAGGTGCATGAGGGACTACTTAGATCCTCAAATCTTCCCCATTCTGGTCTGTTCTTCATTTCTATTAGGAAGCAACAATCCCACTACACATGGATTGACTGCTGTGCTATCTGAATCAACCTGCACTAGAGGTCAAACTAGTGCATTCACTTCCTTCTCTCCATTTGCGTCCCTAAGAGGAAATGAGGAATTGTCAATTACCTGCACAGATGTACAGAAACTGAAACGTCTCTGTTTACCAATAATGCACCATCATCAGCACCTCTCTCTCGAGGGCTCCTGGTGACTAAGTGATGTCCATTGGTCAAATCACTGATTTGTTGCTAGTCAACCACAGAGTGAAGGTGAGCCTTTCTGGAAAGCTCCTCCTGCTTCAGGCAGCAGTTGCTCTACTCAAAAGACAGTATCACAGATGAGCAATTTTGATTTCTGGAGTACCATCAAATTTAGCTCTGGTTGCTCGCGTATGTTCTGCTTTCTGGTTTTATCATTATTTCTTCTCCTTTCTTGGCAAATGACAGAGTTCAGTAAGGGGCTTACTTTCCACAGAAGCCTACTCAAAATGATCATTTTATAGATTCACTTGTATACTGCAAAAACGAATCCCTAATTAAGAAGACCTCTAACCAGAGGCAGACATTGGGAGGATCATGGTTCAAGGCCAGCCTGGGCAAAAAATTTTGTGAGACCCCCATCGCAACCAATAAAATCTGGGCATGGTGGCATTCGCCTGTCATTTCAACTACACAGAAAATATAAATAGGAGGGTCACAGTACAGGCCAGGCTGGGCATAAAGAGTGAGACCCTATTGCAAAAAATGCCTGAAGCACAAAGGGCTGGAGGTTTGGATCAAGTGGTAGAGCATCTGCCTAGCAAGCTGAGTTCAAACTTTAGTACCACCAAAGAGAGAGACAGAGAGAAAGAGAAAAGACTTGTAACCAAGATTTTAAAAGACTCATATTTTTTCTATATTTTTCTAAGGATTTAAAATAAAATTAGCAGTGTATGTTTTTTAATTATGTTAGTAAAAAAAAATAATTATTCTTATTTACATCTTTTTTAGTATCATCTCAGGTGTTATAGTAGTTTATTTAAAGCTGAAGAGGATGAAATAAGAAGACAGTATTTTTGGCTTCATAGTATAATAACATCTGTTACAATACCACAGTTGCTCAGCATATAGGAAAACAGCCATGCACATATGAAAAGCAAAACTGTGAAAGTGCTTAAGGAAGTCAAATTGGCAGTCATGAAAAACTTAAGAATAGTAATACATTTTGACATAGAAAGCATATTTAAAAATCTTTATCTTAGAAAAATCTTGAGAGTACAAGAAAAGATTCAACTCTAAGAACTTTCCTAGCTCTTACATAATATAAAATGATAAAAAGAAACAAAAGTAACATAAAAGTGTTACAATTTCCAGAACAATGGACAAGGATTTCTGAAAAGCCACTCCTCTCTGAGTTCAATCACAAATACTACCAAAAATTAAAAAAAAAAAAAAATCTGATTTCTAACCCAGATGCTCCCACTATGATGTCTTGTTCTCCAAGCAACAAAGCCAAATGGTCACACACTAAACCTTTCAAAATTGTGAGCCAAAATAAATCTTTCTTATTTTAAGTTGATTTGTCTCTATTTTTTGTTACAGTGGCAGAAAACTGACTAATACAACTCTAATAACTTCACATAGCAGCACCTGAAGCAGCATTACAAGCCAGGGATATCAATAAGTTGACTAAAATACTTAAAAGGAAAAGCTAAGAATGGATGTCAGGGGCTTTGAAAGCCAAACATACTCCTGAAAATCCTGAAGGCCACACACCTGTGTGAGGTAGTGTGCATGCCCAGAGAAGGCCTGAATCTCTTACTTACATCTAGCTTATCTTGAGGTGCTGCACAATTAGGAAGTAAAGGATATGGCAGGGTTCAAAGCTTCCTGCTGAAGTGTTGAAAGCAGGGCCACCACACATACAGAGCCCCTCAGCAAAGGTTGGGAGACATATGGGTTTTAAGACATTTAGGAAAATCTCTGTCTAATCATTATCTGACCACTAAGCTAACTGAGCCACTCATAATAAGGAATACAAACTACAGAATGAGCCAAAATGTCACTAAACAAACATATTGCAACAATCACACCATAAAAACAAATAGCAACAACAAACCCTGGAGAAGAGGAAATCTGATTTCTATAGTTACTATATTCTATTATCTTAAACATCAAGTTCTCAACAACTAACAACAAAAATGAGATATGCAAACATTAGAACTAGTCCCTGAGAAAGCCTAGAGGTTGGACTTATTAGACAAAGACTTTAAATTGTTACAAATATATTTAAAGAGCTATGTCTACAGAAAAATAAAAGTATAAGAATTAGGTTTCATCAAATAAAGAATATCAATAAAGTATAAAAAGAACCCAAAGAAATAACAGAATTACAAAGTACAATAACTAATGAAAAATGCATTACAAGAGCTCAATGACAGATTTGAACTGACAGAATAATGAGTGAACTTGAAGTTAAAGTATGTCCCATTATCCAGAGAAACATAAAGAAAAAAGAATAGAGAAAAATGAACAGTGTGGGTACCTTTAAGTATACTAACAAACAAGTAAATGGGATCCTGTAAGGAAAGGAGAGACAGAAAAGACCAGAAGGAATATGTGAAGAAATAATGGCCCAAAACTTCCAAAATGTGGTGAAAAACATTAATATGTATGTCTAAGTTCATCAACCCTCAGTAGGATAAATTCAAACAAATCCATTCTTAGCTATATCCCAGTCAAACTGTAGAAAGACAGAGAATCTTGAAAGCAACAAGAGAAGAGATTCATTAATAAGACAGCTGATTTGTCATCCAAAACTACTAAGACCAGAGACATCGTCAAAGTGGTAAGAGAAAAAACTATAAATCAAAAATCCTATACACAGTAAAACTGTTGACTAAAAACAAAGGAGAAGCTGGGCACTGGTAGCTCACACCTCTAATCCTAGCCAGATGGGAGGGAACAGCAGTTTCTTAATATTATTAAATTAAATTGGTCTTAATCTAAACTGGATTACTTTGAGTTAAACTGTTAATTGTAATCCCAATGGCAACCACTAAGAATGTAACATTCTCTTTTGTTTCATTATGTAATCTTATAAATTATAATATATAATAGTGTCCATCGGTGTCTACAGGGGATTAATCCCAGGACTTCCTAAGAAACCAGAATCCTCAGATGTTCCAGTGCTTCATGTAAAATGATGCAGTGTTTGCATACAAACTCTCCTATACTTCAAATCATCTCTAGATTACTTATAACACCCAATGTAATGTAATTACTAGTAAATAGTTGTTATACTCTATTGATTAGGGAATAATGATCACAAAAAAAGTCTACATATTCAGTACAGATGCAATTGGTTTTTCAAATATTTCTGATCCATGGTTGGGTAAACACAGAACCTATAGATACCAAAGGCTCAACTGTAATTTATATATTAATATCTTATATAAATGATATACCTTATTCAACATATTGCATATTATATAAAATACTTAAGGAAATAGCATTCATTTGGTTTCACTGCATATTAAATTTATAATAATATAGTGTAATATATAGTATATATAATGAAACAAACTGACAATATTAAATACGTTAAAAAAGTACATAAATATAGAATATAATGAAACAAAACCAAGGTTTTTTTATTGTTAAGTTGTATATATTCAGGCATATAGCATTTCCAGGCCAATCTAGATACAGCAAGACTCTGTCTCAAAAAAAAAGACATAGGGTAGGTATAAAGCATCAAAATAGCAAATATAATCTTATCTTGCCAGAAAATCCGCTAAGTGAAAATAAAGCAAATAGTCCAATAAAAAAGGCAAAGAGTGTCAGAATAGATTTTTAAAGGCACAGTGCAGCTATATGCTGTCTACAAAGAACACATTTTAGATTCAAAGACATTAATAAATTGAAAATAAAAGTACAGAGAAAGATATACCATGCAAAAAAAAACTATAAAGGCGAGCTATACTAATACTAGACAAAAAAAGACTTTAAGACAAAAATTGCTGCTAGTGACAAAGAAGGACCCTTTACAATGGTAAGAGGGTCAAACAGGATGAAATAGTAATTATAAACAGATGCACATCATAAAAGGCCCAAAATACATGAAACAAAAACTGAAAAATATTGAAGAAATAGATAATTCAATGTAATAGTTTGAAAGTACAATATCCACTTTCAGTAAGAGACAGAAAAACTAAACAGGAAATCAAAGTGGAAATAGACTTAATACCTCAAGTCAACAAATACAGAACACTCTGTCTTCCACCCCAATAAAACAAGATACATGTTCTTCTCAAATGCACACACAACACTCTCCAGGATATAACATGTTTATCCATGAGACAAACTTCAATAAATTTTAAAATATTTAAAGCATAGAAGTGTGTTTTCTAATGATAAGAGAATAAAATCAGAAATCAATGACAACAAGGAAAATTGGGAAATTCAAAATTTTATAGAGATTAACTACACAGTCTTAAAACCAGTAAGGCAAAGAAGCAGCAGTAAGTAAGACTAGAAAAAGCTTTCAGATGAATGAAAGTAAAAACACACAATAACAAAACTTACGGAATGGAACCAAAGTGGTGCTTAGAAATAAATTTGCACTTGTAAACAATTATATTTAAAAAGATGAATAATTCCAAAACAATAGCCTAACCTTCTATCTTAAGAAATTAGGGGACAGAGAGGAACTAAGCCCAAAATATCAGACTAAACTGGAAGTGAGTGAAATAGAGAACAAAAGAATCAAATGAAATCAAAAGCAGATTCTCTTAAAAGCGCAACAAAATTAACAAACCATTAGCTAGATTGAACAGAAAAATAAAAGAAAGTAGACTCAAATTACTAAAATCAGAAATGAAATAGGGATACTGCTACTGACCTTACAGAAATGAAAACCATTACAAGCCAAGCACCACTTGTAATCCCAGCTATTTGGGAGGCTGAAGTTGGGAGGATTACACTTCAAGGTCAGCTCAGGCAAATAGTTTGAGGAACTCCATCTTCAAAATAACCAGAGCAAATTGGACTGGAGGTGTGGCTCAAGTGGTAGAGCACCTGCTTTGCAAGTCCAAAGCCTGAGTTTAAACCCCAACCCCACCAAAAAAAAAAAAAAATTGTAAGAGGATATTGTGAAGAATTATATGAAAACAAATTAAATACATGAAAAACACAAATCTCCCAAAACATACAAACCATTAAATATGACTCAAGAAGAAATTAAAAATGTGCATAGACTTACAACAAATACAGAAATTTAATTAGTAACCAAAAAACTTCCCATCAATAGCACCAAGGTCAGATAGTTTCACTGCTGAGTTCTACCAAATGTTCAAAGAACTAACACAAATCTTTCACAAAGTTTTCTAAAAAATAAAAGAAGGAACACTTCCTAACATGTTCTATGAAGCCAGTATCATCCTGATACAAAATAACAGCCCAAAAGAGAGAACTAGAGGTCAACATCCCTTCTGATAATAGACATAAAAATCTTCGACAAAATACTGGCAAATTGAATCCAGAAACATACAAAAAAGATATACCATGACCAAATGAGAGTCATCCTAGAAATGCAAGGTCAGTATAACATATGAAAATTAATCAACACTGTACATCATATAAATACAATAAAGGAAAAAAATCGTATCATGATCATCTCAATAGATGCAGAAAATTTAGCTGATAAAATCCAGTAGCTATTCATGTTAAAAATACTCAACAAATTAGAAATAGACAAAAACTTCCTTAAAGACATTTACAAAACACCCACAGCTAACATCATACTTAACAGTGAAATGGGTTATACCCACTGGCTGATAAGTAGACAAGAAATACTTTTGAAATCACTTCCTATTCGTTCCTTAACTTGCAAACCTTCAGGAAAGTTACAGTACAAGTAGACTACACACCACACATGCTCTTCACCAAGAATTACCAATTTCTAATATTTTGCAATACTTTTCTGTCTCGCTCACTCTTTTGTGAAAGAAGACTCGTTCATAGATACTTTATTCTTAAGGCTAAGAATATTTTCTTTATAACCACGATATCATTATTCCATTCAGGAAACTTAATATTAATGTAGTTCTACTGTTTAATATATAGCGTATCTCCAAATTTACCCAATGTGCTTTTATGATGTTTTCAAAATCCAGGATCCAATCCTAGATCATGAGTTGCATTTACTTGTCATGTCTCTTTCATCTACTTAAATCTAAAACACTCACCCAAAATTCTTGTTTCTTTCCTCATTAAATGAACAAATGAGTGAATGCTTTCACCTCGCACACTAAAATATGCCAGAGTCACAAGGGTATGAGGTATTCAGGACATATGAGTCACATAGCTCCTTTTTGAACTTAACTTGATTAGGCTGTTCATAAACTCCTCTCTACCTTCTTGTCTCCCACTAAGGAACTCATGATTAGTGAGTTATTCATGAGTTCGTTAGAGAGAACTACAAATGGTCATTTTAGTTGGTCAGGAAAATAAACACATTCATTAACCAATTTGTCACAAATACAAAAGTCTTGCAGATCTTGACCCTTAGGCTGCCTTAGAGGGTGTGATGAAGTCTCACTTCTGACTTGGGCTGCCTTTTAAGTTCTGCTAGGGAGGAACAATCAAGGAACATTTAAAAGAAGAAAGGAAAGTTAAAAAGAAAACGCCCCAAGATAAAATGGGTTTACTATGTCCTCCCTGCTCCCATCAAGTCTGTCTGTCACTCCCAAGACACGCATCATTCAGTATCAAGTCTTTCAAACTCATTTGGCTCCCTTCGTGAGGATTATAGGAAATTCAAAAAATGAGCAGTCAACAGGCTGGATATCCTCTTATCTACATTGTGAGGTATGAACTGAAGGTCGGTCCCAAAGGAAAAGGTTTTTGAGAGAAAAGAGAAAGTGATTTTAGGCAAAGTTCATCAACTGAATGACTTCAGTTCTGGTAAATACATTTATAAATGCTGTAGCAGAATAAACCACTAAGTAAGGAAAGCCTTTTTCACATCAATGAAAATTTGAAGATACAAAAATGATTGCATAATAACACAAGTTTCAAGAACCAAACCTGTCTATATTTGATCCTTTTTACAGAGAGAAGACATCTGAAAGCTGAGATTGTTGGATTTAATTTAAAGCTATCTTTCCAAATTTTTCAACTCACTGCAAGGTGGTCTTGACTGAGAATTCTGTGTTCTAACTCACCAAACTACAAGTTGTCAACACACGAAGTCTCCACCATGTTCCCAGGGCCCGGGCAGAAAAAGGGAAATCAGAAGGGAGCCATCGCCTAGAAACTGCCATTTTTGCTTTTGGAGTCTGAAGCTCTTGACAAAGGTTTGATTTCCTCTCTGGGAATGTGTAAGAGAATAGTACGAGGCACTCCACTGCTAGGAAGAATGACTTAGTGTGAAATGTATTTACAGTCATTGCCAATTTTACATAGGGAGCTAAGAGCAGGCAGGGGAGAGGAAAGAGATGTGAACAGTTCTTGCTCACCTCCACAGTGCAAAAAGAACAATCCTGGGAGAGTCTCCCTGATGCCAGAGACTTCCCTCTTGCTGAGGCCTTCAAAACTTCGCCTTGTTGGAGGAAAAACAAATAAGACAAAAGAAAGTTGTTTGGTTTCTAAATTAGCCTGGCCTCTCCTCTGAAGAGGTGGTCAGCTGCTGCGCCAGACTCTGCCGTCTGCCAGGCCTTCGGCAGCCGGGGATCGCATCACACTATTTGGCTACACAAGTCCATGGTTAGCACTCTCCCCACAGAGATCCAGCCAACATCAACAGCCCCTCCCACCATTCAGCCTTGACCCTGTGTACATGTTCGCGACGTTCTCAGGGAGTCTGCTAAAACTGAGCAGGAGAAGTTGTTTGAAGGGTCTGAAGATTCGTAAAGATACAAGAGGTAATCCAACCTGCTCCCATTAAATCTTCACTTCTTGGGTTCCAACATTTTCAGAATTCTAAGGATCTACTTCCAAAGAAGGAAAAGCATTCGAAAGCTCACCAACTTGACACTCCCAACAATTCTCCATTTAAAAGGGAGCAGTGCTGCTGTTTGACAAGACTACCAGGATCTAGCTGATCTGGACAAAGTAAGGTTCATTAAGGAGCCTTCCAAACCACAGCAAAGCTTCCATACAGACCATCTGATTGTGTTGTCCACACTAAGCAAGCCAATGACATTTCTCTTGGGCAGAAAGGTGTTCAAGACATCCATAAATGTAACTGTTGGTAAGTAATGTGAATGGAATTCTGTATTTTTAGAACTATCAAATGCTTGCTATCATCCATTCTTTAGTTCATCCACTAAATATGTTGAGTACCTACTGTGTGCTAAGCTCTTTTTTAGGTAGTAGGGCGCCAGTAACAAAGAAAACAATGTCCCTAAGATTAAAAAAAGGGAAACACACACACCAAATGATGATAAATAAGTAATAGGGGGAAAATAAGGTCAGTTTAATAGGAAGTATCTGATGGCAGAGAGAGATGTTGGCAAAGTGACATTGCCACTTTAAATAGCAATGAAAAAGTGACACGCAAACAAAGCCTTCAAGGAAATGAAAGAACCAAATATGTGGGCATCTGGGGAGGACTGTTCCAGGGAGATTGTTCTATAAACACAAAAGGCCTGAGGTGAGAATGCCTGCCACGTTCAAGGATAACAAGGAGCCCAATGCATCTGGTGAGGGTCAGAGCATAAGGAGAGAGTCTTGGAAGGTCATGGGTAGAGGAGAGATCTCTGGCTTTAACTCTGAGGAAGAAGGGATACCACTGGAAGACTTGGAGCACTATCAGTTATTCTGACTGGTAATTAACTTTCATCCTCATTTTCTGGCACAATATGAATATCAACCAGGCAGAGAATATCAATGTGTTATTAACAAAAGGGACTCCCTTTTTCTCGGTAGTACTGGGATTCCGGGTAGGCAGACTCTCTTGCGCTTGAGCCACACCTCAGGCCCTTTTTGCTCTGGTTATTTTTGAGATAGGTTCTTGTATTTTTCCCAGCCAGAGTGGACTGTGATGCTCAGATTTACATTTTCCACTGTAGCTGGGATGACAGAGGTGTGCCACCTTCCAGCTTTTTCTGTCGAGCTGGGGGGGTCTCATGAACTTTTTGCTCAGGCTGGCTTTGAACCACAATCCTTCCAATCTCTGCCTGCCAAGTAGGTAGGATTACAGATGTGAGCCACTAACCCAGCCTCCTCCTCTTTCTTTCTTTTTTTTTTTTTTTTTTTTGTGGTACTGCAACTCTACCAATTGAGCAAGCCCCTCCCCCCTCACCTCCTTCTTTAACTTTTAGGATTGGTTCCATCTGCACTATCCAACATGGCAGCCACGAGCCACATGTGTGAGGGAGCAGTTGAAATGTGACTAGTCTGAATTACTGAATTTGAAGACTTAGCATGAAAATAAAAATAATGTAAGATATTCTATTACTATTTTTATATCACAAACATGTTGAAATGATATTTTTAATATATGGGTTAAATATACATATTATTAAAATATATTCAATCCTTTTTGCTTCTTTTAATGCATCCACTAGAAAATTAAAAATTGCATATGTAGCTCACAATATATTTCTACTGAACAGTACAATATTACAGTGTTAGTAGAATCATATTAAAACCTCTCACCACAAAAAGGCACCACAAAAAGGGCTATAACTCCTGAAGTAAAGAGAAAGAATAACCCAGACTGCAAATATTATCTTTGTATAAGCCAAAAAGGAAAGCACCAACATTGAAGACAGCAAGGAGGCTTCTTGATGCAGTCTTCTGTAGGAACATCAATGATTGCAGACAGCAAGAAGCCATTTGGTAGGGGTCTCCTCAGAAAACCAAACCAGGAAACTCAGGTATAAAATACTTAGGCCTGATATACAAATGAATGTCCTGAAAGAGTGAATTCATGCAGTTAACCATCAAACATATTGCAGCCAAAAATCATGTATCCATGCAGGAAAGGGAAGGTGCCTGTTAGGTGCTGGCCACTAGACAGAGTGTGTACCACCCCATAAAATAATGAGGGTGGGAGTGGCTTTGACTCCAAAGCCCTAAAGTTTCACTACAATGTACTATTTCATTTCCACAATGAGAAGCATAGGATCCTTATCTTTTGTGTTTTACATAAAGGTCCTCATGCATGATGTAGCTATGTGGGTCCTGTTTGCTAAAGCAACCACATTAGAGATGGAGGAAGAAAACAGAAGCTTTATGGATATTTTGTGCCAAGAAGTTGTTCCCCATTTTACAAAATGAAGAAAAGTAGGCTCAGAGCTGTGTTCATTTGTTGGAGGAGCAGGACTGAAGTAAATTCCTCATCTGACTCAGTGCAGAGGGCCATCTCTCTCCCACCAGGGCACACTGGACTCCAGGGACTCAGACCCCAGGTGCAATCTATAGAACTCATATCATGAGTTGGTCTCTGACTGAAGACTCCAGACATGGATCATTTGCCCAATGGACATGCAATTCTTTTTTGTACTGACATTTCCAAAGCATCTGGAATGGAGAAGCAACAAGAATCAACACAGAGAAGCAACACCTTAACATCTGCAAAGGCTTCATGAACCTTTTTCAATGCAAATGCCAGGGACACTCACTGTCTGGAAAAGCCTCAGAACTCTTCCAGGACACCATAGATCTCCTAGTACCTGACTTTCTACTAATGCAGAGGCATGTCAAACTACTTAAACACTCTTCCATCTGTGGGTTATGAATATACGACTGTGTAATAAGCAGAGACCCACTAAGCTGTGTTCAATATCTATGATAGAACCTGCAAAGGCAGTTCTCCACTTTGCTCTCACTACCAGCCTATTTTATCAACTTACCCTTGCATTGAAAAGAAAAAGGAAAACTTCCTTTCCCTCTAATTGCTGTTCTACAAACAGAATTTACAAACCCATGTCATGAATGAATGAATGAATGCTTCTTGTTCCTTATCCTAGATCTATCAGTTCAGAAAAAGTTTATGATTTAAGAGTCCAAGAAGTTTCACTTTTTTTTAAATATGATTAGTTGTAGCTACAATCATAGGCAAAGATTTTTTTCTGCATCTTTGAAGATAATCTAAGATAATATTAACTATTAAAAGATATATCCATGCAGGAAATATATTTGACTATATTTGTAAAAAAAAAAAATATATATATATATATATATATACACATACATATATATGGTCCCAAAAGAGTGAATTTTACTGTGTATAGTTTTTTAGATAAACTATTAAAAGTTTAAAGTTATATCAATCATCTATTATTATTTTAGAAAAATAACTTTTATTAATGGGATTTAGATTCTGTCCAATAACTTTTTTCTTGAGAATTTGAAGCCCTTAACTGAGTTGGGCAATTACATTTTACTGCTGAGGAAACTAAGTCTAGGAATGGTCAATGGGAAGGTTCCAGGTCACACAACTTGCCAGTGATGAGGCAGAGTTGAAACCAAGGTCCCATCACTCTCAGGATGGGACCTTTTGCCTACCACAATCCCTACCACAGGGTACAGACCCCAACTATCTATCTTGAAAGCAATCAGAACAATGGAGGACAGGCAAACATTTAAAACCTACCAAAAACTCCACAACACTTTTCCTAGTGCTTGGTCAAATAATTTTACTCAATGATAGAAGTCTAGGATAAACATCCAGTTGGGTTTAAATGAAATCTTGCTTCAATCTTACGAAAATTTCTGTGTTGGAAAAAAATCCTCTTAGAGCCTGATGTTTTTCTGGCATGTGCTCTGTTCTTTCAGTTAGTGGGCTTGGTTATTAAAGACATCTGTGTCCATTGTTTATGAATATTATGGATGCTGAAAACCTAATAACAAACCTAAAAATTCTCAAGGGTCCCTTCCCTCTCCTTTTCTTGAACTTGAAACTGAAAAGAAATGCATTTCCCACCAATGTCAAGAAGACACACTCCTGGCATCTGCCATATTCACAAAGTGAGTTTGGTAGGCAAAGAGCCCTAAAGACATTGCAGCCTTACAACACAGTATGTGGAAGGGTACTGAGATCTTGTTGGATCAAATGAAAGCATGAAAAAATTAAGATGGGTATCAGTATGAATGATGTGGTGAGATTCATTTTCTGTATTTAGTTTTAACTTAAAAAGTAACTTTTCTGTTGTTGAATTTTAGTTCCTAAAATACTACCAAAGGAGCAACTATTTGTGTTAATGTTTGACTACATTTTACATGTGTGTGTGTTTAATCATACCAAAATGAAACATTAACCTCTCCCCTCCTGCCCTTCTAAAGAGAAAGTCATGGACAAATGATGGCTTATCCTTTATTCATTATGAATATCAACTTCTTCTTTTGTTTAATTCCAGTAATATTCAGAGGTTTAAAAACCCTCACATGGTTTTATAATTTAACATCTGGAACAGAATATTGTTAGTCATGACCATAATTACAGTGTTTGAGTGTATATGTGTATCGCAGAGAACAGAAGAGAGACACTGGGGCAAAAAGGTGGTACTTAGAACTACATGACAGCAGCGTTTGACAGTGGGGCAGACTCCTGACCATTTCACATTGCGTGGTGCTTCTTAGACAGGCATCCTGGAGGCCTGTTCCCTTTCCAAACAGCAAAATCTGCTCTGTATTTCAAGCCAACTCTTCTAGACCACAGTTAGAGCACATAGGTGGGTTTCAAAAGGATCAGTCATTGCTTAGAACTCAGTGTGGCCCCAGAGATGGGCTGGAGAGTGCAGGGGAAATACTCTTTTCCTGGTGCATTTGTGGTTTGGTATCCCCCAGTCTTTGGGGAGGACTGTGGCTCCTTGAAATCCAAACACATCGCTGCTTCCACATCAAACAAGTGGTTCCATTTAAAATTCCACTCAGAGAGACTGGTGGTAATTGAACCCATTCACAGGACCACAAAAGCATTGCCACCCTCCAAATCGAACATTTGAATGACATTTAAAAGTGCCAAAATGTGTAATTAATTCATTCAAAAGATATTTCCTGAATATCTTGTGTGTACAAAATTCTGAGATGGTTATTTGGGGAGAGTCTGACACAACAATGGGAATGAACTATGGTGCTTCACAAATCCCACGTTCTCATGCTAAGCTACTGATGAGAACAGAAGAGGTCAGCTCAGGGAGAACTGGAAATCACAGAGAAAATGAAAGCATTAGGAAGGGAGGGAAGGGAAAAGCAAAGGAAGGAGGGAAGGGAAGAACCAAGACAGAAACAAGGAAAAGAACAGAGGGTAGCAGATCCACAGGCACCATTTGAAAGGAGAAAAAAATATTAAGTTCTCTAGAGAAAAAGATCAAACAGAGCTGCTAATGTTCTGAACACAACCATAACACTAATATTTTATGCTATTTTCCTGACAAAATAGGATATTTCTTTCACTTTCATTCATGGAAAGTTTAAGTTTCTCTTTCTGCCTCACCCCAGAAAGCTGGGTTCTTTTGTTGCCATTCCTGAGGCCGTGGGGAGGACAGTTCATTGTGGAAGTCTGAGCTCATGGACATCCCCACCACCACCAACACACTCTCCACACAGCTACTCTGAAATCTCCTCATCTTTTTTTTCCTTAATGTTTTAAGTTGGAATCTCTTCTTCTACATATTGTCATGGAACAATGCTCAGTAAAAATGAAAGAAAAAAAAAGCCAATATGCAGCTTATGGCCTTCAAGCTAGAATCCAAGACCCAAGATAAAAGGTAGAAAATTCTAGATCAGATAACTCATTTTTAAGAACATGACATGTCATTTTTAAGAACATGATGTTTTTAAGAACATGATATGTCCTGAAATCAAAAATTTTAAGGTTAGTCATGCAGTCAAATATTGGCTGTTTCCTGCTTGCAAAGGTGTGAGGGAGAAAAGCAAGAGCCTGAATGGAGGATCAGGCTTGGAAACCTGGGAGCACACTTCTCACTCAGAGCTAAGAGAAAAAGAAGGTGGTTAGAGTATGGCAAAGAGAGGTGGGCAGGTGCACAGCAGTGCCATGAGTAAGAGAGAGGCATTGGAGACACTCAAAAGAATGACTTCACATAGCAGATACAGATGGTCACTATCTCAAAATGAAGGAATAAGAGATGGAGAGGAAGGAGCTTAAAGAAAGACAAGCTTTAGACTTATGAACTTGGGAGTTATCAATGTTGACTCACTTTTCTCTTTGGTAACATATTTTGATCGAGATTTGAGGAGTAAAGACTGGAAGAAGACATGGGATCTCAACAAACTGTCATTTTCTACTATGTCCACTAATGTCAGACTGCATGTAAGACCCATTTTAAGTGTTTTTAAAAACATACCTTAATATAACCACAAAAGGATTAATAGCCCTTACACACTCCATACAACTTTAAATACCCAATGGAAAAAGAAGAAATTAAAACACAATTTGCAGAAGAAACAAGATTAATAAGTATATAGAAAGTAGAAACATACATGACTAATAAATATACCAAAAATGCAGAAACAGCTTCAGAAGCCAAATGTCAATGAAAATAGATTCCCAAGTAGAAAAGTTTTAGTACAGGAAGATATGTGACCATATACATCTGACTGAAGTAGAAATTAAGACAGCAGTTATTTGAGGTTATCAGCTACACACATACACCTTAAATATGTATATATCCATGACCCACTAATTATACTTCTGTAAATTTAGTCTAAGGAAATAATCAGAAAAATAAGGAAAGACTAATTTTAAGATGTTTCTTACATAATTCATGATAGTAGAAATGAAAACATTAATTTTAAATATCAGAAAAATGACTAAATAAATTATGGTACACTGATGGAATATTATGTAACTTTTAAAAATTATTATCAATAACTTTTTAATAAGATGGAGATATACCCACAATCCAGGTCAAATATATCTTATCCAAAATGCTGGGGACCATAAGTGTTTCAGAATTGAGATTTTTTTGTTTTGATTTTAGAATATTTGCATCAACTTTACTGGTGAACATCCCTAATCCAAAAATATGAAATCTTAAGTTCTCCTGAATTTGAAACATTTTGAGCACTGCAAAAAAATTGGTTTTTAATAACTCTACCTACGTAAATATTTTGTAATTGCCTTGAGAGAAAAAGTTTTGTCTACTTCATCAATGGTTCTCAGTGCCTAATACAGTGTCTAACATATAGCATTCACTCAATCATTATTAGATTAATAAAATGGCTGGCTGGGTGCAGAGACAAGAGATAAATGTAAAAATGGAAGGAAGAATGACTAGATAGTTAAAAAATTCTTCAGAGTTTACTACAATCGGTCTCTTTCCTGGAATTGTTAAGAGATGAATGGGACTCATCATATAACAGACTTAAACAGAAAAAAAAGGAAGAAAAAGAAAATAAAAGGAATGGTCTTTGCAAGGACAAAATGGAATGAGACAATCAATTGAACTAATCCTTCCACTCACTCTCAAAATCTACTCTGAACTCCACTCAAAGGAGCACCTGCTCCTTTGACAAATAGAAGGAAGCAACTGTTCAAAAGCAATTACACGATTTGCTTTTGTTTTACCAGGAGGATAAATTTACATTCACTGAAACACCCATGCAAGTGAACCTCTATAAGATCTCTATGGAGGGCTCTAGAAATTGATGCCTAAACTCCCTTCATGGGCTATTAAAAAGTGTCCCATCAGATAAATATTTGTTTCTATCCATCCCTGCAAGCAGAGGCCATGAGTGTAGCTCTGTCCCAGAAATGATAGAATTTTCCCTGTGTATTCATAATTTTTTGGCAAGGAGAAGCACTATAGATCATAGTGTCTCCATTCTCCAACTGATGTGAGGGTAACAGATACATGTTCTTCATCCACTCTGGCATCATCTATGACATATGCTTAGGCTGAACGCCCAAAGCTGAAATCTGGTATGAGTTTAAATTTGCTTAGACTTGTGAACTTTGGAGTAAAGAGGTGCAATTCACTTTTTTATTGTGTTAATATTTCTTGCATCATATTTGGGATTCTCTTTTGGGTGTTCACATCAACATTATTTCTTCCTTGAAATGTCTGGCTATTCTTCACTCCACAGACTCAAATGGCATTTCCCAGTTTTAAATGTCTACAAGCAATCATAGATAACATCTCAAAACTACATGCTTGGTTGGGGCCAAGGTAGATGGGGAAAAATTACATGTGGCTTTATAATGAGGAAGTTTAGGTTTTCATTTCTTGTTAGTTCCTTGACCTTAAGCAAACTGTTAAATATCTCAGAGCCTGTTTCTTTAACAAAAAATAAAAAAAGGTGTTAGTACTTTCTAGGTTACAGGATAATTGTATGAATTAACATTAAAGTATTATATGTACCTGGCACAGAGTACACATTCAGTAATACTAGCTATTATTACCAATTATTCCTCTGTAAATAAATCATTTGTTGATCTCCTTTCAAACTGTGTTTTCATATAAATGCTCAAATGTCATACAAGAAATTTCCTTTCCAACTATTGTCCCTGTTGAGCTTATTATTGACATGGTGACTCCTTGTGTAGACAATAACTTCACAGGATGATCAGTCACAAAATATATAACTAGTCATAAGGAATGTTACAAGCTACCTCTATGAGAATTATAACTCGGGATGTTTCCTAAAAATTCATAAAGCAGGACCGATACAGGATTTAAAATATAAAACAGTTATTCACAAGTTTTTTATTATCCAAAAATAAAAATAAAAATTGAAGTCCCCTGTTGGTTTCAGGAACTTACTGAAAGTACTGTCTAACAACACAAATACTCAACTAGGCTTATGAACTCTTAAAGACATGCTGTGAGCCCTTGCCTTGCTGTTTCTACCAATTTTAAACTAATTTCCCCAACCTAAATCAAGGCTTCACCATTGAAAGACGAGACCCTACAAAACCTTATAACTATCATACCTTTCTTTGCCCTCTTCCTCCTAAGATTCTAGTGAGACTCCATCAAGGCAATGTTCAATGACTATTGAACATTGGAATTAATCCAGTTTTTCCTTAAAAACAGATCATTTTGGCAATATTTCCAAGAAGCCAGAATTCAACACCTTGTAGTAATACTTGTACATTTATGGATTCAACATAATGAGAACGGCATTATAATAGATCTTCTAATAGAATCCTTAGCACACAGGTATAATCACACCTATGAGATTCTTTCTAACACAAAACACCAATATTCATAACCTCATGGTCCAGTCAAAAAAGCAAGCAGAACACCAGTCACTTTTCTAAGCAAGTTCGAAGCCCCTCCTAGTGGCTAAATGCTATCCAACCTTGTGAGAAAAGACATTCTTTGTCTTTAATTGACTGTTCATAACCAAGACCTTTTTGTCCTCAGGGTGATGGCACATCCACAATGCAAAATGGAACGCTAGAGCAATTATACCAGTATTTCAGACTAGTTTTGAAAAATCCTCTGAGGTTTTTTGGCCTATATGAGTTAGATAATCTCCCACATTGATCTAATTCACTCAATAATTGCTCAATTCTTGAATTTATTGCCCAGATGGAGTCAAATTTCTCTCCATGGACAAGGACGATATAATGACAGTTTATGACTAAAATATACCAAATTGCTCTGATTATCACAAGTAAGGCAGAGGCCATGAGAGAGGGTTCAGGCATTGAGGGTCCCAAGTCCCCATGTCAGAAGAAAAACAGCATGGTTAAGTGTGTGTAACTTGGATTGCCATGGCCCCATGTGACCAAAGAGAGGATGAGGTATATCCCCTGCCTCCCATTACAGAGTGGAGCAATCTGAAGTGGAGACCCTGTGAGGAGGAGCCCAGACATGACTCACACTTCAGAGCAAGGTCAACTCTGAAAGTAGAAGATTGCACTCTATTTTAAAAGCTTTGCCACAGCAAGTGGCCCTGATCACTGGTGACCGCTTCCTGCCACCACAGCTTCCTGTTACCGGGAGTTTTGGGAATCTTTGAGGCTTTGCGAACACTTTTCAAAGATAATCCAAGGAAAGTAATACACGTTACATACAATGCCATTGGTAATAAGTACTGCAGCCAGTGGCATCTTCCGTTCTGAGCTCCTTCATGGTGATGTGCATTTCTCTGCTCCCTGCTGATTGGAAAACACTAAAAAATGTTCACAGGGGGAGGAGGAAGGGAAGGAAGAGTATGGAGGGTGGGTGCAGAGCAGAAGAGGGGCAATGGGGAAAGAGTGGAAAATAAAGTTGGCATCCATTTGTTTATGAATGTAGCAATTATTATGAATATCCAGTTTTGTGCCAAACACTGAAAATTCAAAGTCAACAATTTATCCTGATGGGTGGAGTTAAATAAAATCATCAAGTAATTATATGTTTCAATATAGCAAGAAGAAAGGATTTTTGAGTATTTCCAACACAACAAAATGATAAATGTCTGAGATGCAGATGTGCCAGTTACCCTGATCTGACATCACATATTATTTATGTGTATCAAACTGTCATATTATACCCTATAAATATGTACAATTTCTATGTCTATTAAAAACAAAAATGTATTTCAAAATCATCTCAAACAAAACCACTTAATTTCAAATCCATTTAGATGTTTGGGAAAGAAGTGTGGGGTGCTAAAAAAGGGTTAACCAATAGGAAGTGATCTAGTCTTGGGAGTCAGAGCAAGCATTCCTGCCAGTTTGAATGCAGGGTGGGTGGGTGCCCACCAAGGATGGGGGAACTGGAGAAGAAAGAAGAGAAAAAAGAAAAGACAGTGAGGTAAAGGTTGTGAGGTATTAGACCAGTATTTCTCAAATTTCATTTGGCAAATGGATCTTCTGGGGACCTTGTTAAGCTGTGGCTTCCTAGCCCATGTGCATGGAGAAGGGACTGACACCCTGAATTTCAAACAAGCCCACAGGTGAGGCACACAGTGCAGGCGGGGCCCTACTTTGCCTAGTGAGGAGAAAATGAGCCCACAGTCCAGAGAAGGAAGAACAAAGGAGAGGGATTATGATGGGACCACAGAGGTAGACCCAGGCTGAACAGTGCCAAGCTGTGCATCTTCAGGAATAAAGGCTAGGAGGACAGGGAAGCCTCCATTTTCTTTGTTCTCTACAAATAACCTTCCTGGAATTCTCGAAGTTTCACTTTCCCTGGGAGACAGTACTTTGCAATATCTAAGTGTAAGTGAGAGCAAAGGTGTTTATGGACTTCAGGGCTTCTAGGAGCCAATAAAGCATAGCTCCTTCATCACGGACAGCCCATTAACAGCCCATGTTTATTGGTAAAAATCCTCTGAACTTACTATGCCTTTGTTAGCAAAAGTAATTGATCTTGGCCGGTTAATTTGGCTGGTTTTTACAGACTGAGGACTTCCCACCTTTTCAAGACTATCCATGGGCTACATTCCCTTTGGTAAGCAGTTTCCATGAACACTGAGCCCCTAAGTTTCCTAATACAGTCTGGCAAAAAGAACAGAAACACCTTGGCACCTTCATCTTCGGTCTTACAACCTTGAAGACTGGTTTTATAGAAATGTCAGTGCCAACTGCCACCGTTCTCTTCCCTGAAAATTTGACTGCACAATGCTACACACAACTGTTGCTGTGCGGTTGGCAGGTAATAAAAAAGTCAAGCCCAAACCAAAAGAAAATAAATGTGTGTTTTATCCAATACTCAGTATGCTTTATAAATTATTCTTTGCTTCAGACTTAGGAAGGAATCACCTTTTTATTTTAAAATGAATACAGTGCTTACTCACGTTGAACACCTCCTAAGGAATACAATCCAATGACTCAGGCATGTATGTGGAACAGCTGAAGGAATGCAAGTCATTCCCCTGACTAATATGGGGCTCTGACCAAGAGCTTCTTGGTCTTTCATTTATAGAATGATAAGTCAGGATGACACAGTTTAACAAGTGATAATAAAGCACTGCATTTCCTAAGTGAGTCACAATGATATTCAGCTTCTGGAACGGGCGGGAGCAAAGGGTTGTGAAACCCTCTCCAGATAGCTTCAAAGGTTAGTATGTTCTCAACTGTCTGGAATGCCATACGTACTGTCCCAACTAAAACCAGGATGTAAAATCATGTGCAAGGCATTTGTTTCATAAACTAAGGCATCCATCTCAATAAGATGTAGTGTCTTTCTGGTGGCCTGCCTCTGTCACCACATCATAAAAACATGGGCAGACAGATTTTCATAAATTTGGAAGGTGTAAAGAAGGGGATTGGACTTAGAATGCAAGCCACATGGTGTCAACAATATGTACTTAAGAGAACAGGGCCACCTCAAAGACTTGGCAATTCATTGGTCAGATAATATACATAAGGAAGGCATCCCATACACACAATTCTGTAAACCAACAGTAAGCTTAATGATAGTGGTATAGCCAACTGTAGTGATTCTCCCAAGCAAGAATAAGCTGGCAAGCATGATAGAGCAGAATTGTCACAGTATGGAAGAGAAAACATTACTGTTTCCTAGAGTACTACATCAAAACATAAAATAAGAAAAGGGGAAAAGAGTGCTAACCTTGCTGAGCACCATGGTGCTACAGAGGATAGAAAGATGACCATATGGAGGAAGACATTGCCCCTTCCACAACTAACATGGGAAGCAGGAAAGCAAACCAATAACTGTCATACCCCAGGGCAAGTGCTCACAAGAAGTGGGTATGTGTGCTCATACTTATGTGTGTACAGAGGGAAGGAAGGCAGGTGTGCTAGCAAGCGAGAGTCACAGCATCTCAGAAATACAAATGAGAAACCCACTGCTTCTGCCTGGGGGGACTAGGTACTCAGGGAATTGCAGGGGCTGATGATTACCAACTTGGAAAAGTCCAGGTGAAAAGAAGAAGCAAGGACAATGACAGCAGAATGAGTGTGAACTGGAGACATATGAGTAATAGGTTTGAGTAAATGCTAGTGATCCAGTGTTCTAAGCAGGTAAGCATATATGTGTGAGCATATGCACATATGTGCATACATATTCAGAGAAATGAACAGTAATGGGTACATGCTGATGTGCATATACACACACAAATACACGTGTACCTCTCTGTTGTAGCTGATTGTAGCTACCCCACGCACATCCACTCACCCGTTACTTAAATGAACAGCCAGACTCCTAACTGCTAACACCTGTGTTTCTTTCTTTGGTTGCAAAAAGCCACTTTTCCATCTGAATGGAAACTGGAAATCTTATGTGATCACACACTTCTGGGGGCAGCCTTCAGCTACTTCCTGGTGAGAACTGTCAGATACATCTCAGCTATCTCACCCCTTGGGTGTGAAAACTTAACTCAGAGTTCATGACACAATGAATTTTATAAGGCTTCCAGATTTTCCCAGAAAGGGTTAAGTTCTGGTCACCCACAATGGTAGCTCATTAGGAGTCTTGGTTCATTTGTGCTGCTGTAACAAAATATCACAGCCAAGGAAATTCATAAATACTTATTTCTCACAATTCTAGAAGGCTGGAAAGTCCAAGACCAAGGCACCAGCAGCTCTGGAATCTGGTGAGGGCTGCTCTCTGCTCCCAACATGGCACCTGTTGTCCTGTACTCCAGAGGTGAGGAACACTGTGTCCTCACATGGCAGAAGAGATGGAAAGGTAAGAGAGACTGAACTCCTTCCCTTAAGACCTTTTATAAGGACACTAATCCATGCATGACAGCAGATACCTTGATAACTAATTACCTCTTCAAGGGCCCACCTCTTAATATTACCACAATGGGGACTAAGTTTTAACACATGATTTAGGGGGGATAGGTGACATTAAGAACACAGCACTTGGTTATGGACCCTCAACTGGCTGTCTCCCCTTCCTTGTCTCATCTCCCACATAAACTCATAAAGTACTTACTTACATAAAATTACTTTTCTCAGGGTCTGTTGCTGGGGGAATCCACACTTAAATGTGTAAATGTGTGTTTTTGTACTTACAGTCATGTTTATGTATATTTGTATATATGCCTTTGTATATATGAGTGTAGACAAATGCACTTATGAACACAAACATATATTCACATAAATACAGTTGGCCCTCCATCCCCATTGGTTCCACAACAGTGGATTCAACTACTCACAGATCAAATATATTTGAAAAAAAACTGCCTATACTGAAAATATATAGACATTTTTCTTGTCATTATTCCCTAAACACTAGAGTATAACAATGACTTACTTAGTATTTACATTTTTTTTAGGTATTCTAAGTAACGTAAAGATGACTTAAAGTGTGCGCTCCCCCACTACCCCAGAAACCTTTGCAGCAGAGTTTGGTCTCCCACTGGTCCAGCTTTGCCTTCTCACCCAGTGAGATGACACCTCACACCTTCACACAGTTTATACACCAAAGCCTTCTAGCCTGCTGCTGGGCATCCAGGGAAAACTACTGAGTCCATCATGCATTTGGAATATTACATTCTCAAGCAAAGATCTGCATAGACGTCACTTTCAAGACAAAGCCATTGGCTCCTAAGACCTTCCTTGTTATTGTACTACATCAAAAGACAGAAAAATTAGAGACTATTAAAATCCAGGTTACTTTAATAATAAAGTTTTTGTATTCATGAAAAGAAAAACTGCACCCCACATCCAGGCTCAAACACCAGTGTCCTGTCCTCAAGTAAGAACTCCACCCCTCTCCCATTAACCCCCTCATCTAAAGACCGATGTCAGAAATGTAATCAAAGCTATTAGCTGCCCTTTTAAGTGCTGAGGGTGGCAACATGGAGAACTGGAAAGAATATAAGAATTACAGGAACACAGGAAATTAGATTATATGCGTACAGGAGAGGGCTACAGGGCTGGAAAGAATCTCTAAGCAAGAAAGCTTGGACAAATAACACCACCCTTGGATTTTTTTTTCAACTGAAAATGAAAGCAGGACATCCAGGGGCCTGAACTTGGTACTCAGGTGTGTTTCATTCAGCGTACATTACGTTTAAAAACATGAAATTCCAATGCCTCAGGTCAGTTTGTGACCCCTGTACACATAAGCTCCAAGTTCATGTCCATTCCAAATCTAGATGCTTTAGACTGATGTCACTGGTAAAACTACAGGAACTTCCCACCCTTCTTACCACCTTCTAAGTTTCCTCCCTGAGGAGTCTCTGTTATCTGACCACCACACATCTTTATTAGAAAGACAATACATTCAGACACACATTTAAAATTTCCTGTTAAAATATGCCTTGTTTCTCTTCAACCTACTTCCAAATGAATGACATTACTAATATATATATATATATATATATATATATATCAGAAAATGTTACAGCTTCCAATATGGAAGAAATAAAATTGAGAAAGCAGGCAATATTTAAAGCAAATAGAAATCAGTTACATAAAAAATATATACATAAAGCTATTTGCCCATGATTAGCAAGAAAACATGGAAGCTGAGCTAAAATATGCAAGCTGATGCTCATTTTCATTAGTCAATTATTTTTGTGTTTTCATATATAAATACCATATATGCCATATAACTAGATATATGTATACATATACATATATACGGTACCTCTCCTTCCCCATCTCCTTTCCTTTCTTCCTTCCCATTCTTCTTCCTCATACAAAAACCCTCAACCTTGTTCATGTTTAATGTAACCTGGATTCTCTAAGTTGGTTGCCCATGTGCTGTAGGAAGAGGAAACTAGTTGAGAAAAGACAAATACAGAAAAGACAAATGCTGTGATTTATGATGATCCACATATGATTCTGCTTTGGTGAAATTAGGATACTAGAGTTCTCCATGTATTTTCTTTTTAATATTCTGAGATGCATTTTGAGTCACAAATGACTTGGAAAATGTATGTTATTTATTATAAAAGATGAAAAATATACGGCTGTACTAACACCCTACTGTAAATAACTTGGAGCAGCTGCTTAAGACCACATTTCCCATCACCACCATCACCACTACAGCCATAATGATTTTATTCCAAATTTAAAATGCATTAATAAAAAAGGTTCCTTTAAAATTGTAACATAGGCCAGGTTCCTTTCCTCATTCCTAAGCACGCTTAGAGAAGCCTATGACTTTGTCTCACTAATCCCTCGTTCTGTCCTGGGTTCATCGTTTAGGGGCAATTTCCTCCTGGTGATTCCTCTGCAACCATACCTGACCAACCGTCATTCCCACAGGATATATTGAGACAAGCTGTGCTGGTGCCCATCTGCTTTCCACCTGACTGCACTAAACTCAACTGCAGAGGGCAAGAAGCTCCCCTATCCCAAGCAGCAGAAAATCCATGTTCTCCCCAAAATGGAGGGCGATGGGGGAAAATCAGTCTCTGTTCCTCATTCCTTGGTGCTGTGGTTCTTAATCATCAGCCAGTTTGCTCTCCAGAGGAGAAGGAGCAATGTCTGCAGACATGGTGGGTTTGGGGTAAAGGATAGCACTGGAATCCAATAGGCTGAGGTCAGAACACTGTAAAGTGACCTACAATGAATGTTGACAGCCTCCCAACACAGAACTGCCCAGCCCAGAGTGTCAGTAGCACCAAGGTTGAGTTTTTCCCTTGGTTCCACATGAGGAGAAACTGATGTTTCTCTTGGGAAGAGAGCAGAGAGAATATAAGAAATGGGGCTGCTCTTGGTGAATGCAAGGAACCATTAACCCAAAGGATCACCCTAGTAGCATCTACAGTAGGACTTACAACACAGGAACACTTGATACATTTGCTTCCTTCTGGCTGAAATTCCTCCCCTTCTCGGTGCTGCACACCTTCAAACACACAGCCTGGAAAGCAAAAAAGAGTTCAGAAATAGAGAAGCAGCATTCGTTTAACTTGACATGATCCTTCCATTTACCACTTACCCTCACCCTTCTCCCACCTCTACCTGCACTCCTACCCAGCAGAGTATCCTCTTTATAACCATAAGATCACAACATTGTGTGTGTATACACATAAACATACATGTATCTACATACACACATATGTGTGTGTGTAGATCTCGAAAGATGGGCATGAGACCAGAAATCCTGGAGATGATAGCAAGCAAATGACACTGGGACCCAAGCCAGCCCAAAGAGAACAAAGGAGCTATGGTGAGCCATTCATTGACCACATGGATCTGCATCACGATCGTGCTGGCCACTGCTGGGGACCAAACTGCAGAGGGGCCGGGGGAGGCCAAAGGAAGTCCAAAGGGAAGAAGTCAATGATGAGAGAAAGAGTAGATGGGACTCCATGGGCTGCCAAATGATGAGTACCCAAGAACCGTGTAACATCTTTCCAGACCCTATATACACCCAGTCTCTCACGATCTTCCCACTAAGATAAGGGATTCTATCCCTCCCCCTTCCCAGGAATAAGGAACACATAGCTCAAGTGTAAGTAACTCACCCTGCTGGCAGGTGGCTGAATTAAGACTCAGCTTCACTTCTGACCCACCCACTGTCCTATGCAAAAGGCCAAACACAACGGCAAGGAGGGGCAGAGGCAAGACAGAAACTGCCCCCGGACGTTCAGTCTCACTCTGTGTGTGTTAAAAGGATGTGGTCCTTACCACCTTCAGAAAACAAAAGGACCAAACCCAGGAAGTGTGTTCTATTCAGAAAGATGCCCAGGACACTGCCATAGTCTAAATGATTTGAGGTACAATCTGACCAGCAACTTTGTGTCACATGAACAAAGGGACTTCTCTCGTGATTGGCCTCACAAGACCAAGATAGTTGAGGTCACTTTCTCCCTAGTAAACAGTATTGAAGCAGAACTTCCAATGGGCAAAACTTAGCAACGGACTGAGATGTATTCAAAATCTGCCGATTCAGCTGTCAGCAGAAGCCACCAAATGCTTGAAGCTAACCATTCTTGACATGGAAGAATGAACACTACCCCCACCTGACCTGGCCCTGGCCCTTTCCTGCAGCCCTTTGTTCGACAGAAAGATGTAGACAAGTGTTGGGTCGCTGTGGACTAGCCATGTCAAGCTGAATTCAAAACATGTCCCAGTAATAGGATCTTTTTAATATCCACACCCAGAACTAACAATCAGCCACCTCCTTGCTGTTCTCTGCAATGTGGAAAAACTTGCTATGCACAGCCCCCCAATGCTGTGTCTTGGTGCTCTTTATAAATGGTAGCTACCCAGTTGTCTCTCTCCAAAGAACACTTCCAACAGAGCGTCTTCAATTCTTTCCTATGTTTGTACCTCTGATTCTGTCATATAGATTGCCACAACAACCTACAATTGACAACTTAAGTAAAGGAATTTTAAATGAAAATTCTACTCAAACTGTTCCCATCACAACCCACCATCCTTGAGCGAAGAATCAAACAAAAAGGAAGGAGCAGACAACCAAGAATGCCCTGCAGTCTGTTTCAGGAAGAAACTGACCACAGACCGTGCATGCTTGTCATTATTTTGAATACCATTCACTGATCAATGACAGATGCCAGTCCTTCTGAATTACCAAGGAGAACACCCTAAGGCTTCCCTGGACTGTCCCCATCCAGGCTTGGCTGAGGCCTCCCTCCCAAGGCAAAGGATAACACATTCTGGAGGCAGCCCCTTCTCAATCTTCTGATTTGCATCTCAAACACTGTCCTTTGCTTTAAGGAGAGTGAGCAAAGTGGATTCCTCACTTCATCACTGAGGGCCCAGAGCCTGCCAGGTGTCAAGAATAGTGTGTGGCTGGCAATAGCACACTCATTTTTAAGGAGGATTTGCCTCCCAGGGCATCAAAATCTAAGCAGAAAATTTCTCATGGTATGTGCTGGACTGAGATGTGCTGAAATTTAGTAGTTAGGAAAGAGAAGGAACCAGGTTCCATCCCACCTGTGGTCCTTACTCCAGCAGGCACTCATTCTCACTGGGTCTGATTTCTTCTTATCCTGTGGACAACACCTTGCCCTTCCCTGGATGGTTATGAGGACTTAACACTGCAATAGACGTAATCATAGAGCTCAGCCCTTTCCTTCCTGGGAACACAACCAAGCAATACTCTGCTGTTTGAAACATGACTATCTGCTGAGTGATAGCATGCTATGTAGGTGAGAGGTGCTGAGTTTCAAGGGTCCCTTTGCCATTACCTTTGCTCCTTGAGGAGTCCTATGGCTGGGGGCGCAAAGGGGAGGACTGAATTGATTCTGTATTGATAAAGCAGCATTCTACTTGATACAACCAAATTCCTATTTCAGAGATATGATAATTTTTTAAATCTGCATGGTAAATGCAATCTTAAGGTTAGCTGTATATTAGAAATAATGAGGAAGACCTGGCCCAACCACTCAGAGATTCTGATGGAATTGGCCTGGGACACAGCCTGGGCACCGACATCTAGCATTTGAAGCTTGCCAGGTGAGTCTAATATACAATCTACAGAACGATTGATGTAACTTAATAAAGACCCTATAGACATTTAAGGACATAGTCACATGATGCAGAACAGTCAAAACATTCAGAAGAGAAATGAACCAAAGCAAACTACTTAATAGGTTAAAAATAATTGGGTGATGGAAAGAATTAGTTCATTTTCAACCAGTTTTTGGCCCTCATGTAAGTTTATCCAACAATACAAGTTTTATAGTAATCATGGTGTGAAAAGAAAGCTAAATAAAGACATCCAAGACATAAGGAAGGTGAGAAGCAGTGAAAACGGGCTGTCCTGTCATTCGAGGGTAAGAAAAGACTAAATGGGATGGAATTGCGAATGGGATTCAGATCAGCCACATGAAGGGGTATGGAGCCGGATTCATCTCTGCAGAGCATCCCACCATGATGCCTTTGCTGTCTCACAGGAAGACTCAAAGAACAGCAGACCCTTTAGAGATGAAGGGTCAGTTTAGAGATGAAGATCAGTAGTTGTATCAGCACCGATGAGGAAAAACACTGAGAAAACACAAAACACCTGGCTGAGACTACTGGCCAGTGGTTTAAGAGATCAGAAAAAAAAAAAAGGCTCACCTCAAAAACCCCCAGTCTTAATCCTCATCTCAAAATCCCCAGGCTTACAAGCAAGGGCAAGAAAAGATGCAGGAGGCCTTTGAAATTCTGTTCAGAAAAGTAAGAGGAAACATTCCCGCCACTGGAAAAAGAAGCTCCCATTGCTGTCAGCAAGACCGTGGGGCCCTTTTAAAAAGATAGCAGGTCCAACTCATTGAATCATGCTGAAAACTGAGACCAGCAAAACCCTAAACTCAATTCATGTGGGACACAGCTCTTGGTTTTCAGAAAACATCTGGTCACCTCATCACCACTGTACATTCAGGCCAAGGTATTGCAATATGAAGCAGTAAAAAGACATTTCTGGAAGCAAGGGAAAGCCGCAGCCCTTCCTTCCAAAATAAGCGTTACCTGTGGCCCTGTGCGGTGAAAAACAGGCCTCTGGGTCAGGAAAGTCCAAGACTCCAGCACAGTGCATTCGCCCAGGCTGGGCACACAAAGGCCAACCAGACAGTTCTATGCAAAGTAACCTGCTCTCTCAGCCCATTAGGTAGCCAGATGGAAAGCAAGGAAAATTCCAGTCAATGGCGAGAGAGATCAGGCACTCTGGAGAGAACCCTGAGATCTCAATAGCCCTTGTGCTGCACAGAGACATCCAGAGTTCCCCTTCCCGAGTGAGCATTACCTGGACATGAAGGGCAGCAGGCTCCCAGATGCTCTGAGGGGTTTTTGCAGTGAACAACACAGCGCACCTCAGACTCTGTGACCACACCCTCCTGGAAAACAGAACATCACAAGTAAGTCAGCCAGAATTCTCACTGAGGAATTACTTTAGGAGCATAACCAAGGAAGGAGAAGAATCTGAACCCAAAAAGTGCAAGGTTGGGGAGGTGTCAGGCTCAGAGGTTCCTGGCGCAAATGAGATACGATACAGCTTTCCCTGATCAATGCTTCGGCCTTCCAAGTGCAAATCCTGTCACCTGTTCTTTATCCTGTCCTTGCACTTTCTCTTTGTCTTCCTGTTGTCTAGTTAGTAAGACTTTCTTGCCTTCAGTCAGTACCTGACAGAGCCTAGCTGCGCATTCACGATGGCTTTCAATACTAGCTGTATTTCCTATCATTGTTACTACACCTCTCATTGACCACGAGACACAGAGTGCAAGCATAATTCCCAAACTAGCATCCAGGTTTGTACCTCCAGATAAATCCTAACACTTTCTAGGAAAAACCAGATAGATGCAATCTTATAAATATCACTCAGCCTCACATAAAGTTTGGGTCTCAGTTTTGTTCAACATTAAATGAAAAGATCAGACAAAACTGTTTCTAAGTTTATATTAAATATGCCAAAACACAGAGTTTAGGTTTTAATCACGAAATCAAGTTAGTCATTTGCAAATCAATCTTGGCACTTGTAATATTTTTAATTTCAACTGAAACTTTTTTTTTTGTAGTGCTGAGGTTTTGAACTCAGGGCCTCACACTTGCTAGCCAGATGCTCTACCACTTGGGCCACTCTGTACCAGTCCTTTTATGTGTTGAGGTTCCTTTTTTTTTTTAAATACAGTCTCGCTTTCAATTTTTTGGACTGGCCTCGAACCATGATACTCCTGATCTCTACCTCCTGAGTAGCTAGGATTACAGGTATAAGCTTGGCTCCCAGCCAATTGAAACATTTTCAAAATTGATTTACACATTTGGTCACTGAAGAAGTCCTTCTATATTCTCTACCCATTTTGTAAACAAATTCCTGTTTTTGTTTATTTGTTTAATTTTGTTTTGAATGGAGAAAACAGATGTTACAATTCAACAGTTGGCCATTTGATTCATTGTCTCTGCTACCATGTCATCTCAATCTGACAAGGAAGGTTGTGTCTTACATGTCTTTACATCATGTCAGACCTGTGGTTTGTACTCTAAGGGGAATTTATTGTGGTCTATATTATATTTGGAGGAAAAAAATTCCTAAAATATCAGCATAGACAACATCAAAAAGGAGCTATGCTTTAGTTATATAACTGAAGCAATGCAGAAAGCTATAGCCTGAGGTCAATTTTTCCTCCATATCTGCAATCCAGATGGAGGACTCAGGTTAGCTCCCAGACTCAATTTCCTGTCTGTGATCTTCAGATTTTCCTCTTCTACTAAGAAACTAAAAGCGGGACAGTAAAGGTGAATTTTCGCCATCATTTCATCAGAAGATTTAAGGCAGAAGGTAGACCAGATCATTCATTAGATTTGCTGTCACCTGTCTGCTTCCTAGTTGTACCCACCACATGCAGGCATCTAGCAGAAGCATTTTAATCATAGTCTCACTTATTGCTTACAATTTTGCAAAGAAATCATCTGCTCCCAATGTAAAGAGGGTACAAGTGAGGCATGGAGAGATAAAGGAACTAGCTATATGAGAGACAGAGCCCACGTGCCCTTGCCGTCTCCTCTGTAACTGATTTTGTGCCCAGAGAAGAGCTTGTAGAGACAGACTGCAATTGTGTCCTTCTTTGGGGGAACAAGACTTGCCTGCTAGATACAGGTAAATGGTGTCCTGCATCCTTCAATGAGGTCTCATTTCCAAAAGAAGGAAACAAGTGGGTAGGAGCAGGAAGGTGCCAGTTGAGCAAAGGAACAGCTTTGTGTAACTACCTTCACAGAGTTTTGCTTTCTGCTTATTGAATATTCACTATAGTGGCTTAAGTGAAGTTTTAGAGAAGGAGGAAGAATGAGAGGCGAAGTTCATTTTGAGCAGCCAGCATCCCCCTCCTGTGCACCATTCTGCAGTTGAGCATTTCCTAACTTCTGATAATAACTCAGTATTCCTGCATCAATCCTCTCCTGGGCCCTGTTGAGTAGCCGGCAACTAACAGTGATAGGCAATAGAAGTTTCAGTCCTAATGGTAGATAATGACTTCATTTACTCTTTAGGCAACAAAACATGCCTTCCCATAAGGTAGCTTGCATTTAATTTAAAAAATGTCTCCATCCAAAGGCAGCAAAATGTACCCCAGTCCAAGCAATTAGAGGACTGATAAGGTCTCTGAGGGTTGTATACAAATGTTATGCTGGATTTCAAAGGGCATGAGGCCATCTTATTGAATGACATTGTAACCGAGGCTTCTGCAGTGCCCCTACTAAACAGTGAAAATTTCACTGATCAAGAGACAGGGCAGAGGTGGAGTGCTACAAATTTTGATAGGAATGTGGGCTTTCAGTATTATTAAAATTCATTGTTCTTGTCTTTTTGTACTAAAAATGATTTAACAGCATCATCTGTATAGGCAATTTTTTAATTATGTTAAAATTAGAAAAGCATTATTTTTTAACAAAGTAGTTCTATAGAGATAAACAAAGGAGTTTGAAAATGTAGGATCTTCATTTCTCTTTGGTTCATTTTGCTGTGTTTAATACCTGCAGGGATTAGAGCCAAGTGGAATTACTACACCTTTTGGAATTCATCAAGGATCAACCACAATGGATTCCTTAGTTGCTGAACTGGTGGTTCTTAAATTTGTCAGGCTGAAATCACTGAGATTACAGTGCACTAATTGCTTCAGTTTAATACAGTTTACAGATTGGCTCCAGTTCAAAAATCTTTCTAAATCAAAGAAGGAAAACATTTCTTATCTAACAATGCCTCTTTTCTGCTAACAGGAATTCATGTTTTTCTCAGAGATGATTTCACAGGAAGACATGAGTTTCCCCCAAGGACATATGCATCTTCCTGGAATTTTTCCAGGCATAATTTAACAATGGTAGACCATTCTGCTATATGTTTCTGGAAACAAGTCCTATACAATATCTATCCTGTACCTGTCTTGTTATGGTAAATGTCACAATAAATATGTACAAGGACCCAGTTTGTTTTTCATTTGTTTCTCATTTTGTCTGTCTTTGGGGGCCTCACTCTGTGTTGTCTGAAATGGGTAGCTGAGGAAGACTCCATGGATTCCTTTTTACTGGAGTGTACAATAATATAATTTACCTGACACTGACGCAAGACACAGGGCTCAGCTGGGCTCTGCCATTTGAAAGAGCTGTTATAAGTATTTCCTTCATAGGTGCAACCTAGACAGGAAAAAAACAGAAAGGAAAAGAAAGGCCAAGAATGAATGTGGGCTTCCTTTCTCTTTGGAGAAAAAGAAATTAAATCCTCTAAGCCAAGACTGGCTCTTTGCTACTTTTCCCAAACACAGCTAAGCCTTCTAAGTATCCACTTGGCATGTGCTTACATTACTTCTTTGACTACTGAATGCATTAACCTTGTGGACTATATTTTCAAATAAAAAAACCATAGATTAGTAAATTCTCTTGGCTAAAATATATAACATCATGATTTTATTTATGCTTAATCAAGTATGAGAAGTAGCTGAGCTAAAAACACCACTATGAAACAGGATCTTCCATAACTAAATGAATTCAAAATTGCTGAAGATCAAGAGGGAAGTTTAAAACATGGTGGGAAATAAAAGCAGAAAATTAAAATATAGGAACTGATTGAAAAATTCTAAACCTATCCCACTCTTGAAGATCTACTTTCTTCCCCAGATAAAGCCTTCCAAGGCTTACCTCTCACCTTTAAGAGCTATGATTTCATATTTTACTTTCATTTTACTTCCAGGTAATACCAATGTATGAATTCCCCTGTGTTAACTCACTGGCCAAAATAAAAGCCATACTAATTCACTGGGCAAAACAGAAGTCAGTAGCCAGAGATCTTCAAACAAGGAAACAAGTCAATTAGCTTACATCCCTGGATGGCAATAAAAAAAAAAAAAAAGTAACAGTATGAAGAACATGATTCATTCAATATTGATTTGTTTGTACAACTTACATTCTGTCTATACTATGATACACACTTTCTGGGAAAACATACCTGGAAATACACATGGTCACTGAATTCTTAGGAACCCAGAGATTTACCAAAAATAGCCCCAAAAAGCATAGATGCAGGAACATACAACATGAGATCATGTAGAAGTAAAATGGTCTCTTGTTGCAGTGAAGCACTTCTGACTAATTCAACTCACATCAGTTTATCTTCTCCAAAGCACAGAGAAAAGACTCACCTCCCTCCATGACTTCTTTTAGACACCATTGTGGTAAAAAAAAAAAAAAATACTTCTTAATACACATACGCAGAAAAATAAAAAGACTTAGGAAATTTTCAACAGATGTTTTCATAAACTCAGAACCATGATCTGAATTCCCAAAGAATTATGAATGACTGAAAAGAGCTCAGTCATACTCTGCTCTCTAGTTCCTACAAATCAAATTACTAAAGTACACAGCTGATTGGAAACATATTAAGGAAATGCTTTCACTATATATTTTTAATTTCCTTTGCATGAAGTGTTACAGAGATAAAGTGTACAACCACAGGTACCTTTAGCATACTACAAATACTCATGCCAAATCGAGGAAGAATACAGTATATTTTCAACAATGAAAACCAATATAAAACTATTTGAGCTAGCATAAATCTTACTGAACAAACGCACTTACAATCAACGTGCCATGTGCGTGTCTGATCCGCTAACACAGGCGCGCTCAGATAATAAATAACTCATTCCGAGAGATGGAGGCAGGGAAATCAGAGAACCAAATCCAATTCATGTAAAGTCCAAGTAAATATGAAATGCCTGCCAAGTCTGCTGGTGGAGTTTCCGAATACATTATATATTTTCATCTCCTGAATTAAAAACTTAAAGAAAGGGTGATTTTTTTGCTGCTAATAGGGCAGGAAAGATCTTGCCTTTTTCACTCAGAAGGAGGAAGTGTTACACAAAACCGACATAGATCAGGGAGGAGGTACAGGACAGGAGACCACTCCTAAGCAATGCCAGGTCATGTGCAAAGGGCTCCCAGGAGTAACAGGGCCGTCTGGTTATTCCACTCTAAATGAGATAGAGGTATTGGAACAAGCAGTCCACATAGGACAGGGAACCCAACAGTGGTTTGGGCTTCAAATAACTGTTGGAAGTCTTGTTCTTCCATCATATTTGACATGGAAAAAAGTGAGTAGAAATATTGGAAGATCAGACCAAAGTCAGATTGTGAAGTGCTCTATTGCTTAACTGCCCTTGTTCTCATGTCAGTTTACCACACTCCAGTCCATATAGTAGATTTCCTCACATGATGGATGAATCTGAAGACGGAGTAGATTCAAAAACATCTGTGAAAATCTCTGCAGTAAATGTAACCCATGCTTTTGCTTCCTCACCTGCCCTCACTCCATCAGCTAGTTAGGGAGACTTTAGCACACCAGGTATTAAGAGTTGACTTCACATATAAGAGCTATTCGGGTAATAAGACAACTAAAGAAAGGCGATTTTCACTACTCTTTGACTTCATGTTCTAAGATAAACATGTAACCTTAGTCAAAGATACTAACTTGAACTATGTGAAACCTGGACAAAGAGAACCTTATAAATGCTCAAGAAATAAGTGAGAGGGAGGAGGCGGGGAGCAGGGGAGAAAAATGGCCCAAACAATGTATACACATATGAATAAATGAATTAAAAAAATAAGAAATAAGTGACCTCTGTTTTTCTGTAAAGCAAACTTCTTTATAATAAATTCTATTTGCCACCAACTTTATGCTGCTAATAGACTAGAAGGGCAATGTCTTCCTCCTCTTTTTATTTAAGCCCCAGAGGCAAAACATACTCTCTTTCATTGGCCAGAGTAGAGAAGCAGAGAAAAACTTCCACCATATATCCAAATAGTGCCTTTCACATTACCTCCAGTGAAAGACCAGTTTATTTTGTTCTGATTCTAATCCAATGTGAACCAATACTTTTATAAAACTTAGTAAACGTTTTCTTACTAGAAAAATGGAATTTAAAGACTATAGAAAATACCAGCTCACTTTTTCAATTATTACACGCACTGGGCATAGAATACCCACCCTGTCAAGTGGCACTGACTGTTTTAGTTGTTTACTCTCTATACCTATGTCCCTGGAGATCAGCATTGTAGTCCAAGGACCACTGGGAGCCTACAGAACACTTTCTGACAATTATTGCATTGGGGATATGTCATGAGAGTGAGGAACAACTCACAGAAACAATAAAAATTATTAAAGCTTCAATGTTTAAAACTAGAAGCAAACTTACAGATAATACTGCTTTACCTCCTTCATTCCAGATGAGAAAATTTACACAGAAAGGATGAAGTGGCCTGCTCCAAATGAGAGGGAATTAAGTGTGAAATCCACATCTTCACATCCAGGTCTAAATTGCTAGTATTATTTTTGCATTACAATCTTGATGGCCCAGGACAAAAATTAAATGACAGCAGATCCAATAAATAAATGAAAAAGTGAGGGGGGGTAGGTAAAATAGGTAAACAAATAGCTTTTTCTTAGTCTTTAAATATCTTCTAAGTAAACTTTCTTCATGGAAATGTATCACCATCTATAGGTTTTATTTCCTGGTGATAAACAGCTTTTGAAATACCACAAACTCAATAAAGCTTATTAAACCAGCAAGCAGAAGTGATTCTTTTCTGATAAAATCACCACAATATATTTAAACCAGTAATTCTCAACCAAGGGTGATTTTGCCTTCCACACCCACCCATACCCAGGGGAATTTTAACAATGTTAAGAGACACTGTTTGTTGTCACACTGGGAGTGAGGGATGCTAGGGGTATGTGGCAGACAGAGGCCAGGCAAGCTACCAAACCCTACAAGGTAAACAAAGAATTAACCAGCTCAAAGGGTCAACTGTGCCAAGGTTGGGAAATCCTGATAATAAACCAAAATTCAGAGCTCATTAATTCTTCTTTATACCTAAAATAATGCAAAAAATGTGCTTAAAGTAGTTACACTTTCCTTTTACATTATTTTGGCTCTTTTAATATTAAATATTTTCAGAGTGAGAAAGAACTTCATAGTTTTTTTTCTAGTTCATATACTGTAGTAGAAACGCTCTCTCTGCCGAGTCAACCAGTCAACTCAGAAAATACATGGCAATGGAAACAGGAAGAGCACAAATTAATTAAATCCACAGTTAAGTAATAAAATTCATTTTTTTTCTATTAGTTGCAACCTTTTTCAGTGGCCAAGCTATCCCAAGGGATAGAGAAAAACCACACGTTTTCATCATTCTGTTGTTAAAATAACTGTTAAAAATCATCAGGACCATAAAGGAATGGCATTGGTCTTCTAACAAGCCTTAATTGTGCCTTGTTTCACCCTTCCTAGTCTAAATCCTCTCACTTTTCTTTTAACATGAGCCTAAGACCAGAGAACCAGATTTTGCCATTGCCACTAACCTAGTCCCCAGTACCCAAAGTCCTCACAGTGTGGTCCCACCTCCCAGTTCTAGTCCTTTCATCTCATTTCCAGAACTCCAACTCAGAACCTAGGGTAACTTTCATGATGAACTTGCATCTTCTGAATGTGTGTGCCAGGACCTCAACCAAAGCTATCTGACTTCTGTAGGGCAGCTATCCACTATTCAGAAAAAACTTGCCCTTTATGTGTCCAGCCAGAAGAGTCTCAGTCTTTCCCATCAGACCTTTCTGTGGATGCTGACCGTTTCCTTCTTCAACCTCCTCTCATGCCTTCCAGATGCTCCCTTCTGATTATTTTTCCATCCCCTGCACTCTGGCCTCTGCTAAGCTGTTCTATATTTCTCATTTGGACTATGACAATAGGCTGTTTTTATGATTGTGAGGTGTCTCTTTCAAGCCATCCTCCTCCACTGTTGTCAATGTGCTCTTTCAAGTCTAGACTTACTGTGTCATTTTCATACTGTCATACTTCTATACCTTAGGCTGGCTGAGATGTAGAATGCACACTTATCCCTAACCCTTCTTCTCCAGAACAACTGGATCAAAATCTCCAGCAAATCTTTGGATACCAGCAAATGAAAGTAGAAGAGCAATCTCACGTACAACTGAAATTAAAAATCATTAGCCAGTACTCTAAACTTACAACTTCTTGGTATATACAGTCATGTCTTAGTACCCAGAGGGAATAGTTTCAGGACCCCCCAGGACACCAAAATCTGTTGATGCTCAATCTTTATAACAAATGGCATAGCATTTGCATGTAACCTACCCACATCCTCTCTTATACTTTAAATCACTGTAACTTATTTATAATACCTAACATGATATGTATGCTATGTAAATAGTTGTCATGCTGTGTTGTTCAGGGAAAAATAACAAGGATGAAAAGTCTGTTCATAAACATTACAGATACAGATTTTTTCAAATATTTTCAATCTGCAGTTGATTGAATCCACAGATTCAGAGCCTGAAGATAATGGATAGCCAATAGTACAGCTCCCAGGCCTGGTTCCCACCCACCTCTTCACCCTCTTTTCTGCTGCTCCCAAACTCATATTTCCTCTACTCCATACAAGCCTCACTTAAAACTCCCCCAGTCTTCTGGTTTTCTCGTCCTGCGATCTTGCACATGCTTGTCTCTTCTTGAAAAACCCAAATCTCATCTATTCCTTCCATCTCTTTAGCCCCCATAACGATACATAGGTCATCCAAGATCTCAGTCCTTGCCTACCTCGCTCATCCTTCAAATCTCAGCCTAAAGTCATAATCTGGGAAGCCATTTTGACACTTCCTTGCTCAGAGTGTATTTCTGTGCTCTTTCTCCATCTGTGTATTTCCAGGTCCCTTACGGTACTTTGTATAAAGCAGGTACTTAATGAATTTTGCTGGTTTAAATAACAAGCACTAACATTCCTGAAAAATCACAGAAATAGTGAGGATGACATTCTCTGGACCTCCTGTCTCCCTGACCCAATCAATCCCACTTCCAGGGAAGCAAAGGTCTCCTGGAGTCATGTGGATGAGCTCTTTATCAGTAGGGTATCTTTTACCCAAAATCCAGTTCAGTTCCCCAAACTACTGCTTTATTTTTGTTCTGTTTTGTTTTGTTTTTGTTTATTTGGTTGGTTGGTTGGTTCGGTTTGGTTAATAAGCATTCAGTCATATTTATTTAAATGAAACCAAATTTGTGTTCTCTAAAGTCAGTTCATGCCGTGAGGGACAGAATAAGAGAGCAGACAGGTCAGCCATTCTTTGCTGCTCCTGGCTCCCTGACATGGCAACTCCCACCCTCTGGACTTGGTCAATAAAACCCCAAATTACCCCAGCCCAATTCCAGTTTTTTCATGAGTTCAATTTCTTCATGAGTTGCAGACACCATATTCTAAAACCATATGGAGTAACAATTAGAAGGGATAAACACAAAGTCTGACTGGTCATTTGAGGGCTTGAATTGTGTCCTTAAGAGTTCATTAACACAGGCTTTTATTACTATTCAGGGCTATACCTACCATGAGTCCCGCGGACAATTTTGCTTATTTTTGACTAATGGGAATTTTATAGCCAACCCATTTCCTCAATCCCAAGAGAAGAAATCAGACTCGTGAAGTGAGTTCCTAAAGAGTGGCATGTGCCCCTAACCACAACATTCTTTTTATAGCTTTTGTGCTTTGTATTCAAACTAGAAATTCAATATATGATCCAAATGAAATAATTGACAATAGAATATGAAATTGTAGAACTCTATTTTACTTAGCTTTTGGTGACTACATTAATAAAATCCCAAATAAACAGAAATATCAGATGAGTACAGTAAGTCACTTGCAAATTCTGCTCACTTTACCAATACAAAAGGCCACCAACTGTCCACATGAACTTCTTATATTTCTCATCTTTGTGTTTATTGCAGACTACAAAGTGATGAGATTTGGCTTACAGTCTCACAGAACTTAACAGTATTATAACAAGATAATATCTGGCATTGATTTTAAGATAACAAAATCGATTTTATAAACTGTAAATAAATTGGGCTTCTATTTGGTAAATATGCTTTTGCATTCTTAATAAAACTAATACAATGAAAGAAATATGCAATAAATACATTCAGTGAAGAAATCACTTGCAACAACTTTTTTATGTGTGCCACATGCCTATCGTTGTTTGTGTTTCATGTGTTCTGACCATAAACCCTTCTAAATGCTTCTTCCTCAGCACGGACTCACATTGCAGCAGCCATTCTGCCCTCAGCACCCCACTGACAGACAGCACCCACTGCTTCACAGTAGGCAAGGGAGAAAGGAGCAAGGTCAGCTCACCTTAAGCAAAGATGGAGAAAAACAAACAGCAATACACCAGGGATCTGTCCAATGAAGTCATCATACTGCTTTTTCTAATGTGGACAGGAAAATGTCACTGAAGCCCTTTTCCAGAAATGAGTTCCAAAAAACATTTTTCAAAAAATTTTTATGTGGAAAAAAAATACTCCAATAAGAAAAAGGGAAAGAAGAGAGAAATTTTAAATCCTGTGTGACTGTTACAGGTAAGCACTGTACTTGAGGAGTTTTCACCTGAAACTAAATTTTATTCTTATTAAAAAACACCATAGGACAGACAAGATTTTATCCCCAGTTTGCAAAAATGAGGAAAATAAAGTTGAGGAGAGTGAAATGACTCTGTCCCAGTTGCACAGCCACTCTTTCTGTCTTACTCCAAAACCCACATCACACAAACTACTCTGTTTCTACCAGGCTCAGAAAGTGGTAGCTTCCATGGTGAAAATAATGACCTGGGGAGGACGACATGCTGCCTTTCCATGATACTTCAAAGAGATGTTTCAGCAGTGACTGAAAGCAGGACTTACAAGGCAAAATGCAGGCCTTGTGGCTGGAGTGGTGAGAGATGATTTTTGTGGATTTATGTTTGAATTCTGTTATAAATGCCTTTATGTTTGGCCACCGATCATGCTACGCCTTAGGCCCTCTGACATGAGGAAGCAACAAATAATTAGAGCTCAAAGGATCAAATTCAAACATCTCAGGTTTGATTCATGCATTTTTTAAAAATAAGAACATGTTCCACAGTTTGGGTTACACAGTGGCAGCCCAAGAAAATAAAACTTATTCAAAAACAGAAAAAATAACCAACAACCTCATAGAACGTATTACAGTGGATACAGACAAAAAGTCATGAAGGGAATTCGTCCGTTTCCCCAAAGTTATTTCAAAAACATCAGTGAGTATCATCTCTTGGACAAGAATAATGAAGATATGAGATGTCTACACACACATACGAAATAACATCTTTGTGATCAAAGTTTTCCTGTGGGTGATTTTTATACCTTTGAAAGTATATTAGATGATATGATCTTTATGGTTAATTAAATAGGAAATTCAGGGCTCACCGAGAAAAAATTGTCATGAATATTCCAGTACTACCCTTTTTCTTTGAAAATAATTCTAGATTCACTAGAGGGTGCAGATAAATATGCAAGGAGAGGACACGCACCTTCCTCAAACCTCTTCCAATGTTAACATCTTATGGAACTTTAGTACAGTATCAAAACCAGGAAGTTGACCATTGATGCAATCCACAGAGCTTATTCAGATTTTACCAATTTTTAGATACACACTTTGTGTGTGGTATGTGTGTGTTTGTGTGTGTGTATGCAGTTTTATCATGTGCAGATCTTATAACCAATCAACTTTCACGGCACTTACTTCATAAGACTCCCTCTGGCTGTTCATTCATAAACACACTCACTGTGCTTCTCACTCCATCCCAGACTAGTGGCAACCACTAACCAACTTTCCTTCTCTATAATTTTGTTATTCAATAATGTTCTACTAATGGGATTATATGGTATGTAGCCTTTTGAGATCAACTCTTCTCTCTCAGAAAAAGTATTTTAGGTCCAAATAAGTTATTGGATCTATCGCTTGTTCCTTTTTTATTGCTGAGCAATATTCCCAAATATAGATGCACCATAGCTTAACCATTCAGATTTTCATTTGAATGGGACAATTGCTTATGAATACAATCTCAGAGTCATATGGTAAGTGTTTGTTTAGTTTTGTAAGGAGCTGTCACACTGATTTCCAGGGTGACTGAACCATTTGACACTCTCACCAGCTACTTTCCATTTCTTCACCAGTGGTTAGTGTCATCATTTTTAAGCCATTTTTGATAGGTGAGTAGTGATACTTTGTTGTGATTTTGATTTGCGTTTTCCTGATAACTAATGATATTGGACATCTTTTAATTGTCATCTATATATTTTTTTGATTAAAAGTCTCTTCATATATTTTGTCCATTTCTAATTAGATTTTTTTTGTCCTGCTCACAAAGTCTTCCATAGAACAAACTGTATTTTATTGATGTGGTGCAAGTTACGAGTCTTGGCTTTTTATGGACAGTGCTTTTGGTATCAAGTTTGAAAACTTTTTGCCCAACCCTCGGTCCCAAATATTTTCTCCTACATGGTTTTTCTATGCTTTTGTTTATAGTTGCACATTTAAGCCTGTGGTCAATTTTTGCATAATGAGTAAGGTTCTGGTCAGGATTTTTTTTTTCTTTGTCTATGGCTACTTAATTGTCCCAGTAACATGCACTAAAAAACTAGCCTGCTTCCACTGAATTTCTTTGGAGCCTTTATTAAAAGTCAATTGGACATACTTGTGTGAGTCTGTTTCTGGGTTCTCCATTCTGTTCCATAGATCTTTGCATCTGTCCCTCAGTCTTTACCACACTGTCTTTATTACTACGGCTGTAAGTGGAATGATTCCTTCCATTTCATTCTTGTTTTTTCAGAATTGTTTCAGCTATTCTAAGTCACTAGACTGTTTATATGAATTCTTTAGTAAGTTCGTCTCTGCGCACAAAATACCCATTGGCCCCTCCCTTTTTAAACCATTTTAAAAATTAGTCATATGGGGTGGGGGAAACAAAACAAATTACTTATTATGGGAAATCAGGCTTGATTCACCTATCATGCAGGAACCTCTCACACTGCAGGACAAAGCCTGATTGTGTCTGCCTTATAGTGGGGAGCACTTATCAAGGAGCAGGGGGATCGAGGGCTAAGGGATCCCTGGGGATCTGAAAAATATAGATTCCTACAACCTGTCTGTTTCCTCTTATCTACCACCTTCTTTATCTGGGTTCTTTTCTGGGAAGTTGAAGCTGAGCCTCTTTGCTTGGGATGATTTGGATCTGTGTGACCAGTAGAAGAGCATCTGGTTAAATAGTCAAGCACTTGCTCACAGTCTCCTGGGAGGCTGTGTGTGGCCCCCTTCTATTCCCATGCAATGAAATCAAAGGGGATCATTGTTACATTTGAAAGACAGGTAGACAAGGACATTAAGAAGGAAAGGTTTCCCATTCTAGAAAAAGGACAAAATTAATAAAGACTAACCTGTGGACCAAAGTCATAGAAGAGACTGCCAAATATCTGGCCCTAAAAAGTAGCTTTCACTCATGTGCTAACACTAGAGAAGAATGAGGAGGAGCTGGGTTTGTGGAGCCCACTCCACACACAAGCTAGAGTGAAAGGAGGCTTTAGCAGGATCTGGATTATGAACTTCCAGGGCTTCCCAAATCTAAGAGGAACCATTGATTTCTGGATTTTAGCTTGTCAACAAAGGCTTATCTTTTAGATTGTATTTCTTTTGTTAGTGACGTTTGTTAAAATGAAGAAAAACACAAACACCTGGCCTATTGCCAGTAACGTTTAACAACAGGGTCTTTTGAGAGATGCACTGGTTTTATGCACTCTGACTTCCAAGGCATAAATACTCCCACCACAGTGGATTTCAAGCTCTCAATGTGTTGTCTCTGAACACAGAGTCGGGAACATAAGTAGTCCAGCATGTCAGTGCATACAGGACAGACTGAGTGTTCCTACACTAAAATTCAAAATCTGAAACTTTTTTGAACACTAACAGGATGCCGCCACAAGTGGAAAATTCTACACCGTGAAACTTTGCTTCATGCATAAAATCATTAAAATACTGTACAGAATTACCTTCAGGCCATGTGTATAAGGCATATATGAAATATAAGTGAGGATCCAAGGGTAGAGAATCAGAAATCCTAAGCACCGTGACTCCAGAAACCACCTTGAAATGTCAGAGCTACACTTGGGTAATTCTGATTGTTTCTAGCCAAAATAATCACTGCCATCACATTACGTGCACATAAAATTCAAAGACTGACCCTTAAATCAGCCTTTAATTTCATCTAACATCTGCAAAAATCCCTGCACAGCACAGCTGGCAAGGTGTGTCCAGCCCTGGGAACCACTCCCCCTGTCGTTTCTCTCTTTTTTTAAATGTCTCCAAACAAGCAGAAAACAGAGCATCAATCAGAATCAAACTGTGACATCCTGGACCCCTTGTCCGTGAAAAGCCTACCTACTCCCCACCACACTGAGAGAAGTGGCACCATTTTTCCCCACCACCAGACTCCAAAGCTGCTTGTGTGAATCTTCAGAACAAACAAATGAGTATCATGCACTATGCACAACTCCCCTACCCACACTCCTACAACATAATCCAGCACAACCTCTGGGCAGACTGAACCCCCAACCCAAGAAAACTGAAAAACATAACCAGCAAACTGTAATGTAATACTGACAGTGCAGGTGGGGGTGGAACACTGAACCTGCCCCAGAGAATGGGGTGGGGCAAGGAGCCAAACTCTCAGTGCCAAACTCAGTGAAGGAATGTGGGTAAAGCAGCAAAGCCTGAGAACAGGGGTGGGGTGACAAGCCAACCTCCCATCTCCGGTGGATCCCAGAGCTGATCCAGTGGGACAAAGGGCAGCATTCAAAACTGAACTGCCCCACCTTGCTAGGGGAGGAGCTGATCAAACAGAGTTACAGCTGAAAGGCAACACAGCTGCTGCCTGGTGAAAACAACAACAGCTCTGACCACCCTGTACAAAACTGGCAGACTTACTTCACCTCACAATTGCAACCCTCTGAACAGAAGGAACCAAATTCTACTCACAAGCCAGTTACTTGGTGAGACCACATCAGAGCTCCTGCTTATACACCAATACCAGGATTGGACACCTAAGGAATAACTCCAGAACTGTTACAAAAAAACTGAACTTTTTGTTGTTCTTGTACCTGGTGGTTTTGGTTGTGTTTCTTTCTTTCTTTTTTTTTTTTTTCCTGTATTATGAACTTCACCATCACAATTTTCTTATCCCTTCTTACCCCCCCTCACTTTCCCTCCTTTTCCTGTGCTATAATCCATTGTTCTCCCTCCCAACTACTCTTTCTGCCCCCTTCTCATCCACTCTCTCCCCCTCTATTCCCCTCCACCTGCAATCCCCCCACACTATGCTTCCATCCTAGAACGTCATCTTAAGTGAAGTTAACCAGACTCAGACGGCCAAAAATCACATGTCTCCCTCATATGCAGATTATAGACCTAAAACAAATGCAGTAATATTATTCAGCATGGGTCATACACTAAAGGGAGAACACACAGGAGGAATAAGGAAAGGGAAGGAAACCTAAAACTTGAATGTGGTTGATGTGCTCACTGTAGAGGAGCAAATAAAGTAATCTTAAACTGGCAGAGGCCACTGTGGGAAGGGGACCAAGAAGTAGTGAAGAGGTCTGGCAGAGATGAACCAATGTGAGTTGCAATACACATGTGCACAGAAGCAATGCTAGGAATCTCTCTGTATAGCTATCTTTATCTCAGACTAGCAAAATGCTGACTTTCTTAGTATCTCATGTTTTCTCTTCAACAGAATTGGAGAAAAAGAGAGCAGAACAGGTTCTGCCTGGAAGCACAGGGTGGGGGGTTGTGGCCCAAACAATGTATACACATGGGAGTAAATATAAAAATGAAAAAAATAAAAAATTTTTTTTAAAAAGAAATGTAAGTGAATTTCATTTTTAGACTTGGGTCCCATCCTTCAGATAACTCATATATATGCAGGTATTCTAAAATATGCTTTTGTGTTCCTGGACAGAAGACCATGAGCATTCAAATGCCCAGTGGTAACCACCCAAAAGTCCAGAGATTGATGAATGGCTAAACAAAATGTTGTATATGTAATGGACTATTTAACTTTCTTAAGAAATGAAATTATGATACATGATGCAACACGGGAAAACTTTGAAAATACTATGTAGTAAAATAAACCAAACACCAAAATAAAAATGCATGACTCCACTTGCATGAGGTACCTAGAATAAATTCATAGAAACAGGAAGTAGAATAGAGGTTACCAGGAGTTTGAGGAAGGGTGAGGAGAGGAGCAGTTATTGTTTAATGGGTATAGAGTTTCAGTTTAGGATGTGAAAAAGTTCCTGAAATAAGTAGTGGTAAGTGTTGTACAACAACATGAATACGTTTAATACAACTGAACTATGTCATTTAATTGGCTAAAATGTAAGTCTTATGTTCTGTATACTTTGACACAATAAAAAAAAAAGAGTGTAGGCCCACTCATTAGAGATTATGATTCACGTGGTTGGTAGCAGAGTTCAGTCTTCTGAATATTTCACAAGCAGCCCTGGCAATTCCACGGTACAGGCAGGTTTGGGACCTACAATCTAGTCTAGCTCCTGTGTTTACCAAAGTGAGGAAAGAAGCTTGGCCAAAGTCGAGTAACTAAAACTGGCAGAGTCAGGAATTGATTCCACGTCTAAACCCAAGTCCTATCCTCTTTTCAATTCATTCTTCAGATAACTGAGTCTTTACGACTATTCTATAGTCCACAAGCCACAAGGCACAGACAGGCTTTGTCTACATGCCTAAAAATATGAAAATATTGCCCTGGATTTTGCATTTAGCACCTTAATGTGGTCTTGTTTCTAGCATTTTGAAGTGATTATCTTTGTTTCTGCATTCACAGCCATCAGGGTGGCTATGACATCCGTAGTCCCCAGAACCCAGTAAGACAAAAACTCAAAGTATAGGATCTGGGTTCAATGCCTAAAAGCATGTCTGCAGATAAACACCTCCAGACTTTCAATCACCATGCTACTGGAACATAATGAGCTAGCTCTGGTAAATGAGCTCCTAGGACGTGAAGAGGCACTCAAGTTCATAAGCATACCAATGTACGTGGTTCATCCTCATTATCATATCAGTCCTATGAAAACATCATCCTGTCTAGCAGACAGATTTCTAAGCAAATGCACATTAGCAAGATGAGGTTCCTTTCCAAAAGGAAATCTACAACATTTGACACTTAAAAGAAACAAACAAAAAAAAAGTTATGCCAATTTCAGAAAAGATTACAAGAACACATCTTCTGACCAAAGGCAGGAAAGAATGCTTACCATCGCAGAATAATGATTGTTTTTAAAATCACACAGATCTCTGTATGCTCTCACATTTTCATAAAGAGATGCCTGTCACACAGACAAACATATTTCCATTTTCACAGTTGCCAAACATAAGCAGCAAGTAAAAGAAAATCTGGAGAGAAGGCAAGAGCTTGTGTATCAAATCATTTTTCTCCCACAGTGCCTGATGATGTCCCCAACTTTCCATCCAGAACACCTGGCTGTATCATCCATATGAAACGACACCATTAGGAACCTCAGAGGAAATAAAAATGTTTTGATTCCAAGATAGATTGAGATAATAAGCAGCCCAATGGCAAATTATAATAAAAATGAGAAGGAAAAGAAAATACATTCAAGTGCTAAGCAGTTTTCTTTTCAGGGTAGGTACATTATAAGCCATCACAGAATCATTTTAAAAACACCTGCAGAAAACTCCAAGCAAAATTACAAGTGCATTTTATACAATGCTATAAAAAGAAGTCAGATAATCATATCAAAATTATGGTTCCTAGGAAGTCTCAAGTTATAACTGCATATAATTTAGTAACTTTGCAGAAGACAATGAGATACACTAAAAATTGAACTTAGGTTATCACTAAGTTGATTAGTACTAAAATACACTATAAACATCGTAACATAAAATACACTTAGGCTCCAGTGGTTTTAAGACCTTTTTTTTAAACTCTTTACGAAATGCAATAAAGACACAGTAAAATACAAAAGGCCTGAGACAGGTTGGGAGATATTCAATCATTTTACATTGCTATTAATCCATTTTTATTGTCGCCCTCTCATTCTCACTCAACTTTAGATGGACCCATGTTTTACACTCAATGTGAGATGACATCATGAAACACATATTGACCTAGAAAAACTGGAATCTGCTCCCATTTTCCTCTCCTTTTTGCCTCCTTCTTCCTACATAGGTTCAGTTGACACCCGTTGTGTGCCAGTCACATGAGCAGGACTGAGGAAACTATAGCCCTACCCTCATAGAACTGGCAGTGTAGTAAGCTCTCCAGAAAATCGAAATGCTAAATCAGAACTATGGCTGCAATAAGAGGGAGGGGCACTTAGCTCCACAGCAAGTGGCCACGGATTGCCAGGAAGCAAAGCATGAGGTGAGATCTGAAGAAAGGACCAAAGTTGGCCAGGTGGCATAGGGAGGAAAATGCAATGCAAGCAAAACGCCATGGCAGGAATCTACAAGAGTCTCCTACCGGAGAGGAGATACGGTTCAGTGACAGAGTGCTTGCCTGGCGTTGTTGAGGCCCCTTTGTTTAAAAAGAAAAAATTATACAAGTAAACACAAAAGTCTCCCACCGGAAAGAATGCAGAACAAGAAGTGGTGAGTGGGGCCAGACCTTGCAGGTTTGGTGGTCACCTAAGCAGAGAGAAGTAGGAGTGGCAAAGAGCAAGCATTTGCTAGGACTTAATGTTTGCAGTCCTGGATGTTTCTACTTGCATCAGTCCAGAAATGGATCTTAGTATGGTTGGCAGAATTCTAAGCTGGGTTCGTGGATTCCACTCCCATCTACCTTGTGTAATTCCTCCCTTGAGTATGGACAAGACCCGTGAATGGGATGGATGCCATCCCTGAGATTAGGAAATGCTACCTGGCAAGGAGGAGGAGGAGATTATACTGTGTAAATATAGTTTCTAATCAGTTTTGACTATGACTTACTTGAGATTATCCTGAGTGGGCCTGAGCTAGTATATGATCCCTTAAAATGGGTATACAAGACTTATAGATACAAGAATATCTAGGAGATACTCTCCTGCTGGCATTGAAGAAGGAATCTGTTCTATAGCTGCAAGAAACAGAATTCTACTGACCACCACATGAGCTAAGAAGAGGACTTTGAGCCTCAGATGAGACCCCAGGCTGATGCCAGATTGCAGCATTGAGAGGCCCAGCTAAATTGCATGCCCAGAATCTTAACCTTTGCAAACTGTAATAATAAATATTATTTTACATAATTAAGTTTGTCACAACTACCTATGCATCAATAGAAAATTAATACTCTGGGCATCAGCAGCAGAAAACAACTGTGTTAAGCTGCTAGCTCTGGAAAGAACACCTGTGTTGTGATAAGCCTACAGGCTCTTTGCATAGGTAATAACAGGGAGACCAGAGCCACGGTTCTCCTCTGTCACAATGAGCAACATTCTCGCCTTGGCCCAGGTTAGAAGAATGAAAACTGATGCACCCAAACTCAGGGGCAAGCTTTAGAAATATAATCTCCTAACTTAAAGGCAACCACAGACTCTCCACTTAAACTGCCTTCCAAAATCCTACAAAATCTGAAAAGCAAAACTCCTGAGAAAATGGATTGAGACAAATTTGACAGGGAAAGCCGATCTCTGTTTTAAGTTTCCTTAGTTTTAACAACAAAAGCGAATTTTTGTAAAGTATGATTTTAATGTTAACAAGGTCCTTCTAAACAAGTAGGGTCATTTTTATTTAAAAGGCAAAGTAGCCTGGTTTATATTATGGGTAGGCAATCTAGGAATTACAATATTTTATACATCTTTTTTCAGTTAGGAATAAAGAATAAGGGAAGAAATCCTTGTGTGTTTTGTTTTGTTTTGGTCTTGTCTTAATATACTAACAACCTCCACTCAAATTTCTGGAGCTGGGTAGATAAAATTAGTTATACTGCGCAGGGTAAAATATATATGCAGGCATTCCAGAATCTGACACTTTCATCAAAAAATACTTCAGAAGTTTCCTAAGCTCCAAATCATTATAAAGGCAACTGCTCAGAGGTAGGCAATGCATTTCCCCAAGCTGTTTTAAGTGACAGGGCAGGGAGTCAGCACTAAAACAGCTATGAGACATTATGTGGCTGGAGATCATCCAGACACAAACACAGACAGACAGACAGACAGATACACACACATACACACACACCCCACTATAAAGAGAGGCTGACTCTGGAAGGATCCCTAGGTATCTGATACAGAAGTAGTCTCTAGGAAAGGATGTAGGATAGAGGGGTCAAGAATGACAGGGAACCTTGTTTTTATAAGATTATATTATACTTTTAATTGTGTGAATGTATTATCTATTAAAATTATTTAAGCCAGATGTAGTGGTACACACTTATAGTTCCACCTACTCCAGAGGCTGAGGCAGGAGGATTCCTTGAACCTATGAGCTCAAGATCAGCCTAAGAAACATACCAAAATCCCATCTCAATACCCACAAAGCTTATCTAAACTGTCTCACTGGAGCACTGCTGCAGTTATCAACAGTTGTGGTTACTGAATAGGGGAAAAAAAAATTGTTAGGGGTTCTCAAAAAATGCCATTAGGAAGAATAATGCTACTGCCTCTGAAGTCTCATGTTGTTTTCAGTCACCTCTACAAGCTTCTGTGCCCTATGAACTTCCTTTCAAATTGTTGGTCCCCCAGGCTATAAAAAGCCATGGAGGGAAAAAGGGTAGGAAGGAAAAGGCTGCAGATACGCAAAACTCACACAGGCGACCCTGTCTGTCTTATCTCTAGACCCCTCCTGACTCTGAGGTGTCCTCCTCCCTTCTGATCTCACATGCAATGTGACTCTAGGAAATAATGTGATATTAAGAATCTGGGTCCCCCTCTACCTCTCAACAATGGTCAGATCTCTCTAAATGTGGTAGCTTATCCATCCACTAACTCAGAATAATATGAACCAACACCTCAGAATGGAAACAGCAATATCTATGAAAATCCAAGCCTGTGCTTGGTCTTTTTTTCCAAAATATTCTCTCAAAATTCAATTATTCACAGTACAGTTTGAATGACTGAAAGCAGGTCCTACCTTATTTGGGATGCAAAACCTGGGGCAAACAATCCCCAGGTTGCTCACACATCATAACTGCCAGGAAACTTGGTCAGGTCCAAACGGAAGAAAATAGAGGTTGAGGAAGACAGAGGTTGAAGAAAGAACACTCTTTTGTTTAGGAGACACCCAATGCATGGTTATGACGGCCAAAAGGAGTTTGGTTAAAAGCAAACCACCAGATTGGCACATGGTTAACTCAGCCTTTCCATCTTAAAACATCTAAACAATAGGACAATTTACTGTCAACAGAGTATGATTATTCTTATATAAGATGTCTGAAATGTATATTCCTATATGTGGTAAGTGACTGTCTCCAAAATAGCCACATAGCAATATTCTGAAAGGCATAATCATCTTCCTAGTCATAGCACTGAGAAAAGATGCCTTATTCATGACCTTGTACTGCTGGAATGGCAACCTGTAATTAATAATGCTAAACCTAGTGCCATTATTCATAGCCCTCTTTAACTATGATCATTACTTGGTCTATATAAGTGAGCTCAGTTCCCTTAACCCTCCCCAGGGATGGCTAACTCTAACTAATCAGAATCTAGGGTGGTTCACCTGATCTTGGAATTAGTGTGTAAAACTAATATTTTGCCTCTTTCTTTCCTTTTAAGGACATTTTTCAAATCGAATATAAAAGTTAAAACTATTTTAACAGTGCAACACCTAGAATCACAACCCATAGAAAAACAAGACAAAGCACAGAGCAACTGAAGACAAGAGAAGATTGTGGAAAACAAACTCCACCTGACAAATGAAGGACTATTTTTTCTATCTTTCGTCAAAGTATTGCAGACAATTAATATTTCATGCTCTCTGTGAAGAAAGAGGATGGAATTTGTCCTATAAAATTTGAAACACACCTTATTCATTTATGATCCACTAATAGCAAACATATATACTCAGATAACAAATACATTATTGTTCATGAAAGAACCCCAAATTAAAGGGTGATTTTCAGTCCAAGTAAATACAGAAAAGCTGCCAAACCCATGTGTTTAACTCACAATGATCTCATTTGTTTTCATCAAACAATAGTGAGTTTTTTCAAATTAGATTAATCTTTTGTCCAGTTATTAGGCTATTTGTATAAAAATTTGTGACCATTATTAACATTAAAATAACCTCAAGAGTAAACTGAAATACTTGCTTGTGAGGAATTAGTTATAATTTACTTACTTTTTTTGTTATTTTAGGGAATATTCTGGCTTCATATAAGAACAATTTGGTTAGCAGCACCATCCCATTAAATACCTGGCACATGGATCAGTAAATACTTGCTGAATTAATGAATAAATGGAACATATGAGCAATCCGATTAAAGCAAGAAGGAACACAAGTGCATGCAGTCACACATACACAAAATCTTTCTGAGAACACTTTGGAAATATGAGTAGTTATATTTCTGTCCTCAAGTAGATTCACTCCACCACTTCCTCATCAGTATCAGCATCCTTTTCAGAGGAAAATGAATAGAAGTTAGGATAAGATTCTGTTGCTTTATAGTCTGGCCCCTCTACCCTTCCCGAGGTGACCTGGGGTGGCAGGTGACCTTTGTGTGGACCATGACCTTCACCTGGGAGCTTTCCCAAGCCAGCCCTCTGTAGACATAACTAACTTCTGTTTGTCCACAAAAATGTGTTGCCTCTTCTACAAAGCCCTCCCAGGCACAATTCCTGATCCCTCGTCCTGTAGCCATCCTCTTCCCCTTTCCCTGAATATCCTAGCATGCCATCTCTAGACAACTTCCACACTGGTTGCTATTTCTCTGTGCCTCTTAGCACAGCGAGCTCTGTGAGGCCATGGTCACCCTTTCTTGATCTTTGGAAAAATAACACCTTGGCAACAAATGGCTTAAATTTTCTAGGCCCTCAGTTCTCCTATAATACGATAATAAAGAGAAATTACCTCACTGTTGTGAGGACAAAGTGATGAGCGTAAGCTAAACTAATCTGATATCCAGCAATGGGGAAAACAAATGCTACTGGTATATCCATGAAATAGCAGATAGGGTAAATGTTACATGTACTAGACAGTAACACTTCACAACCCACAGGGCTTCCACTGCAAAGTCAGAGGCTCAGAGCCTTCGTGGGCCTTGGGGTGAGAGCTCTCAGGAGATACAATTCATGTAAGACTTTTCAACATCACCAACCTAGACAAGATCATGTTTTCAGGTAGGAACAAGGTCGTCACTGAAGAACTGTGTGCCTGACCAGCAGCATGGCTGCTAATGAAGAGTGATCATGATCCCTAGAGACCCATGAAGAATGAATAAGCAGGTCTTAGAGACTAAGAAATGATACATATAAAGTTCCAAAATTATGTAAAGGAATGAAACGAGGCTCCACATAATTCTAAATAAATAACACACGTTAATTACCGGAGTGGCCAACAAGAGGTACACATAAGAATGTATATATAAAGACAGAAGAATACATGGAACTTCAAATGGCCCAAATATCTTAAGAGACTTAAGAAAGACTGGTTAAGAAAGAATGAGATAATAATATGCCTTCTTCTCTCCACACTTTCTCCATGGAGAAGTAATAAAACAAACAAACAAAAACAGAATAATACAGACTCCCTCTAAGACTTCAAATGCAGCAGGTGTCATATGATAAGAATGGTGTGAATGACAGTAACATATTCATCACTGAAAAATCATTCTTAGGTAAAACGTCCCCACTTCCTTCATCTAGCATCTATTCTTACTTTTAGTGAGTTCTATTACTACAGTTCTGCAGAACTGGACCCAATTCTGTGAAAATAGTATCATTCAGATTGAACTTGCCTCCTTCTATAAGTGCATCTGTAATCTATGGGAAAACATTTTTGCAACTGACAACCTTCAATGAGGCTCTTTAATGGGCGCTGGATAGCATTTCTCAGCCACAACCAGGAGGAAAATATCCAGCATAATAAGAGGGAAGCAGAACTGGGGTCAGAGTGTGAGTGTTGCAGTCCTAAATGGCAGAATGGGTATCTCTGACCAGTACAGGACTAAGAGATGGGGGCCACCACCTTAAGTCTTTGCTCCATTTCCTGCATGGGAGCAGGAAATGTTTCTCTCTTTTTTCCATTTCTCTCCATTTTTATTCTATTATAGTAAATTTCTTTCCTAATAAACTTTACTATATTTTTACCACAAAAAAATTTATAAAATAAATAAATAAAATGACAGAATGGAAATGAGGGGACCAGCAGTGAACAACAAGTTTTTAAGGCAAAAACTGGCCAGCTACTAAGTCTACGTTTTTGCCATGTCTATTGCTACCTCTCCCTCCCAACTCCACCATCTTTCAGGAAGGAAGGACTTACAAACTCTCAAGGAAACGCCTTGCTTTTCTCATCTCCATTTAATAATGTCCAAAATTTAGCCTCTTCCAGCACTCTGGTTCCCGGGTCTCTGTCCCTGAAGAACAGACACGAGAGCACAGCAAGTATGGCACGTTGGCTCCCGCTGTCTGGCAAAAACCAAAAGCCCAAACATTTGTCAGTAGGGAAACCTTAAATTAATTGTTGTACATCGATGCTATGTAATCCATATGACAGTTGAAAAAAGCAGTAACTGGCCTGGGAAATTCCTAAGACATTTGATTGTTGAAATTTCTTCTTTAGAAAAGCACACTGCAAAAGCATATGAACTGTTTTATTCCATTCCTGTACAAATGAAAGCACACATATAAAATTACATGTATGTGTAATAAAGTACGAAAGGTCTGGGAAGAACACAACAAATTCCTAACAGTTGTTATATCTGCACAGTGGGTTTTTATAAGTTCAAAAAGGACATATTTCACTTTCCTACTTAAATGTTTTATTCTGATAATGTAGTTATCTAATTAAAGTTAAAACTAGATGCAATTGTGCTAAGGAAGGAAGAGAGAGAAGTTAGAAAAGAAAGTCCTGACAGTGGGAGATAGTTAGCCAGTTCCTGGGGTTCCAGTACCCCCACCTCCACATGTGCCCCAATAGGATAACTGAGAAAGACTTCTGGTATGCATTTGTCAACACGTCAACATCAAAGTTAGATCTTCTTGTTTTATTTCTTATGTCATCATTTCTTATGTCATCATTCCAGTGATGCAAAGTCATCAAAGTTGGAAGTAAGCAAATGGTCAGCAACATGGCCTCTCAGCTACAAAACGCAAAGATATTTCTCAGCCTTTCATTGATATTGACTATCACCCTTTCAAGATAAGGTTCTAATTTCTTCATCCAGAAAGCTAACACTCTGACTTCCTTTCCTTCCTTCATCTGGAAGCAGTGATCCTTCAACCTTGGTCTACAGGGAAATCTCAGAGGAGACTTGAAAACATAGGTGGAGGAACCTAGGCCCACAGCTTCTGATACAGCACTTGTGAGCCCAATGGAGAGACCACCCAAGTCTGTCCCTTTGTGGCTTTCTAGCTCTGTGACTTTGAGCAAGTCAGCAAACCTCTCAGTGTCACCATTTTTTCATGCTAAAATGGGCTAGGATAATACCTGCCACAATACTGTGGGAAGATTCCGAACCATGCTCCGAGTATTCCCAGCTATTTTGATGTGATGACAATCTTGGTGACTCTGGCTACATGCTCCATTACATTTTGAGAAACATACACGCGATTCTCTTGGGTAAAGGGATGACAAATAAGAAAGATACTCGAGGATCCTCAAAGCAACCAGCAAGCTCTTACTACTACTTCACCCAGTTAGCAAAACTAGATTTCACCTTCCCCTATACTTGAGAGGAAGTTGTTCCCAACAGCCACCTCCTCTAAAACGGTCAAGAGAGTCACATCCTGCACCCACTCTTCCAGGTTGGGCAAGGCTGTGCACACCTCTGCAAGAGGACTGAACCCCCCATCTGTGATCAGCTACACCAGGCAGAGCCTCAGAGCATCGATACCTTTAAACACAGAAGGCTTCCATCTGTTTGCTCTCCTGTTACAACATAATAACTGATCCGAACAATGAGGCTTGATTTCTTCACTAATAAAAATTAATTGCATATTATATTTTATATAGTATATGTCATGTACATTTTTCCCTAACTTGATTAAATTTTTCAATACTGAGCCAATTTGGCCTACATATCACTTGGTTCTAACATCAAGTGTTTGCAGCAAACTTCTGTGCTAATAGGATTCTACTGAATGGCTCTCATTGGGGAAGAAAAGGCAGATTCCCAGTATTAGTGTGTAGAAGCTTGTTAGACGACAGCAGAAACACAGCTGTTGCTCCTGGCTCAGAATTTCTGCTACACTTATGATTCATTATCGTGTTTCCCCAGTGAACAGAGGGTACCAAGGGTTTCGAGGGATTGGCCAGACTCTTTAGGGGACCAAAGCCAAACTAGCCTCCAGGTTAATACCAAGATCTGTGCTGTCCTCACAGCCACTCTTGAGGTTGTCTTTTTGGTCTTTATTCCTTTATTGCACAATGCTCTTTAGCTTCAGTTTCTTGTCTTTATCCTTACCCAAGGCTAAAGGATACAACCTAAGTGCCCAAAAATGACCACAGAAATGCTCATACTTACCTACAACTGAATCTCATGTAACTAGTAAGGACAATACATCCAAATGAACGGGGATGTTATGTCCTAATGTTAAGCTAGAAAAAAATAGAACTAACACAATCTGAACAGTAAGATGACAACCGTGTAAGGACTTTTACACGGAAAAATGTAGAAAGAAACATGCTAAACAGTAACAATTTTTTAATTTTAACATACAGAGTATATTAATTTCTACATGGTGAGATGGTGAGTAAATCCTTTTCTGCTTTTCCACTGTTTAGACTATTTTTCAAAACTTCTCCAAAAGCATGTTACTATTCGAATAAGAAAAACATAAGTGAACCAAAATTCTGGGAATGAATATAGCTGCGTCCCTTAAAACCCATGCAATGACCACTGTATTCTAGGTTAGAAAGAGAAGAAATGAGGACTGAATCTCTAATGTCTACTTCAGAGCCACTGAAATGTCAGACCTATTCAGGAGTCTCTCATAGGTCCACTTCCAGATGGAGTAGGATTCTTGACACCCTTTCATCCTCCCCCCCAAAAAAATGTCTTAAGGTCATTGTTAGAATGAGAACTCAGGACACTGGACTCATTGGTCTTATCTTGGTAAGCTTCAAAAGCATGCTCAGAAAATGTGTTTCTCTTTCTTTCCCTTGGAAGATTAGGACATTTAAAGGAAAGGGTGAAGAGACAGGAAGTAACTGGACAAGAAAGAGAGGAGGTTTACACACTTTAACCATTACAGCAGCTGAAAGTTCCCTGTGTGTACTGAGGAACAAACCAAAAGCTTGTCACCAATGCTACTTCTATTAATTAAGAAACATTTACACACAGGCATGGCGTTAAGCACTTAGCATGTATCTTCCCATTTTATTCCCTCCAACACTATTATTATCCTCATTTGACAGGTAAGGGACTGGGGTGGAGCAAAACTCCATGTCATCACCCACAAATATGGTGATGAGTGCCTTCCTGTGGCTAGCATATATATTACCACAAACATGGCAGCTCAAGATCACAGAAATCAAAGTAGAGAGTAGAATAGGGATTACCAGAAGATAAGGTAAAGGGGGAATAAAAAGAGGTTGGTTATTGGGTATAAAACTGCAGTTAGACAAAAGGAGTAAGTTCTGGTGTTCTATAGAACAGTAGGGTGGCAATAGTTGACAATAATTTATTGCATATTTCAAAATAGCCAGAGGAATGGATTTGAAATGCTCCCAACACAGACAACTGATAAATGTTTGAAGTGATAGGTATGCTGAATGTCCTAATCTTATCATTACACATTGTAGACATGAACTGAAATACCATATTGTATCTTCTAAATGTGTATGGATAGTATGTATCGAATAAAAGTAATGATTAGAAAAAGGCAAGAATTTATTCACTCACGTTTCTGGTGACTATGAATCCAAAATCAATATGGCAGGCAGTGGTCTATCTGAAGGCACCAGGGGGAAGCCTCTTGCCTAATGGCCCCACATGCTCCTACGCTTGTGACAGCATCACTCCAGCCTCTGCCTCTCTGGTCCCATGGCCCTCTTCTGTGTGTCTGTCTCTTTCTCTTTTTATAATGACACACATGGGACATGGAGCCACCCTATCCAGTATGACCTCTTCTTAACTAATCATACCTGCAAAGATTCTATTTCCAAATAAGGTCACATTTTCTGAGATTCTGAGTGTACATAAAAGTTTCGAGAACACTATTCCAGCCAATGCAGTTGGGCTCTGACTTGGCAGCCCGGCTCCAAGTCCACATACTAAACTCTTGCCCTTACGTTGCTTCCTGGGTGCTCCCACACTGTGATGCTCTGTTTGCATGAACACCACACAATGTCACAGACCTTGCTCCTGCCTTCATGCACTTGTACTCAACACAAATGAAACAGCAAAGAGGGAAGAGCACGTGGCTAAAGTATTCATGGAAACTTCTGTGTGCTACAGAAATTCATAAGGACAAGTGTCAAATGAAAACTGGGGCCATGGGCACGGGCAGCTTTGGCCAGGCTGGGAGGAAAGGACTGGGTGAAGCCCAACAGCAGGCAAGACTAGGACAATGCGTTCCAGACAAAGCGTGCCTGCTGGAGGGCCGTGGGCACTGGGGTTGGGGTAAGGAGATTTTAGAGCAGCTTCAAGGACAAGCAGAGGAGCTAAAAATTTAATAGGGACTAAAATGATAAAAATTTGGGTTTAAAGACTCCTCTGGCAGAGGAGGGAATGCCTAGTGTGGAGCCTGGAAAAACCAAGTGTTGAAACTTGTTGACAAAAATATGTTCATCTGCATGTGCACAAAATCGCAGCGGCTTCATGTATGCATCTTCTCTGTGACATTTTAACAACTTGCCTTAAAAAATAAACCAAATATGCAAAGGTTCAGTATACCTTCATCCCTTCACAGGGAAGTCTCTTTCCTACAGTCCCCAACACAGACATATACGCACACACACACACATGCACACACACACACATATGCACACACACACACGCACACACACACACACACACATGCGCACACACACACACACATGCGCACACACACACACATGCACGCGCACGCGCGCACACATGCACACACACACACACACACATGCACGCGCACGCGCACACACACACACACGAGCTTCCCTCCTAACACCCATCTGCACCCCAGCCAGTAGCTGAATGAAAAGAAAGGTGAGAGAAAGAAATAAAACTGCCTGTAGCAGAGAAGGCAGCCAAGACAGAACTGACCTTTGCAGCGCTCACAGCAGGCACCCCTTTGCTTGATGGCCAGGGCACAGTCTCGGGACAGCACTGGGCACTTCTCTCTCTTACATGTCACTTCTTTGTTCTAGGTAGAAAGAGGCAAGAGACATTCTGAATCAACTTCAAACAGAATCACTGAAATCCTGACCCACATCTGCAGTCTTCCTCTTCCTATCTTGCCTTAATTTTGGCAAGAAGACCTTAGGTTGTCAGATAGACCTGTTCTCTCCCTGCAACAGAACCACACACACAGGACTTCTGGAGAGGAAGGCTGAAAGGTCCCTTCTTTAAAAGCCAGCTCTGCCCCCAGATAACCGAATGCAGAGCAGGGGAGCTTTCTCCAGCCCCACTCTGAAGTTTCTTCTTAGTACACGCTCCAGAAATGATAATATTTGTGTAAATCATATTTTGCTCATTTTGGCTACCTGGACCAGGACTGCATCGTGAGAACAAAAATATTTTCTCATGGCTGTCCAACAATTCTTAATAGTAGCGTGCATTAAAATGCACCAATCTAAAGTTCCAACTCAAATAATGACAAAGTTGAGTATTGAATCGACTCAGTAAGAGAAGAAATAATATTCCACATGCCAAACAGAGACACAGTCCTCAGTGTTTTATAGCTGTGGGACAGCTGCTTTACATTAGCACTTATGCTAATGAAAGTGTGGTAAGCATTTGCATCTTTGGTTTTATCCTGAAAGGTTAGCTGTTAAAATGTGTCAGAGACGATCCAAACATGATGGGGAAGCCTGAATCCATAGGGAGTATATGCACCTATTCCAAAAAGAGTAGGTCAAAAAATATGATCAAGATCCGAGCTCTAACAAGCTCATACCATGATTTTCATTTTCATTTAAATCCTGTGAGACAAATATTGTCATTATTCCCATTTTATAGATAGGAAAACTGTGCTCAGAGGAAACAGCCAACTTTTTCAATTTCACACAGCTTTGCAGTTAGAGGTGGAAATCACAAATGAACATGCACCATGCCCTACCCTGGCTGAAGGCCAGTGCTGTGGCCTTCTTTGCCTGATGTGAGGCTAAGTTGGAGAAGAACAACTGACCATCTCTGCTCACCTTCAAATCAACCTGCGGCCCTCCTGGAATATGTATATGAGAAATCCTAACTTAGCCCTGACAACAACCTCAAGGAGATTCACAAATGTTTCCAGTAAGCTTCAATATCACGAGTCAAAGGAAGATCTCACTGTCTCTAGCCCAAAACTGGGGAGATATGCACCTGTGACTGTGGGAGTGGGATAGGAGTACGTGTGCACACGTGTGTACTGCAGCCCAAGCCAAGCGCATATAGTTCTAAGATAAAAACTCATCACTTTCTCTTCTGTATTGCCCTCAAATTCTCTGACGTTCTACAGCCTCCAAGATATTCTCACCCCTGTCCTTTCAAATCATCGGAACCTCTATTAAGTCCCAGAACTCCACTTACTAGACTCACCATCACAACTCCCCCCAGAGTGAGTGAGAGGGGGCAGGGAGAGGGCTGTGCCTGCCTTCCAACAGCTCTGCATCTACCTTGGTCTTGTTATTTTCCTACCCTTGTATTAGCAAGGTACCTGAGGTTCACCCTGACCCGTGGAAATATTCCTGAGGCTGTCCTGTCCCAAGACTGGCCCAGCTATCCAGAGAAAGGACATCAATCTACAGCCACCCGGACCCCCACTCCTGCCTGGCTAATGTTGCTGGCTTTCTGTTTTTTTCATTTATTGGTTGTCCATATAGGGTGGAAGGACATGGTTAGCCTGAGTAATTTCTTTCTCTATCTCCCTCCCCCCACCTTCTCATTTCCTGTTTGGGGGGAATTTGTTTTATTTTGTTTTTGTCTGCTCTTTGTTAAGTGCCCCCACTGGGCTAACCTTATTTACTCCTTCAGAGCCTATGAGACAGTAGTCCTCATCCTTAACTGCAAATTGCAGGCCCATGGAGTTCTTAACAAAGGTTGGGGCTGCCTCCGGCCCCACCCCCTGCAGCTCAATCTGATTAAGCTAAGGGCTCTGCTCCCCAGTAATTGCAGAGTACCAGGGTTGAGAAGCACAGCTATGGGGAGAGTGTCCTCAGCCCTAATAAGGCTGTCCACTGTTCCTTTGTGAACAGAGCAGGCGTGCTGGCTCTAAGCCCTCCAAAACTCTTTCTTTCACTCTTTTCTTCAAAATGATGGTGGGATCGAGGCTAATTACATCATGCTCGTATTTTCTTGTGTGCTGAGGTTTGAACTCAAGGCTTTGTACTCACTAAGCAGGCGCTCTGACATTAGAGCCACGCATCCAGCCCTTTTTGCCCTTGGTTGTTTTGGAGATAGGATCTTGCTTTTGCCCAGCCTGGATGGTAATCCTCCTATTTTAAGCTTCTTGAGTAACTGGATTAACAGGAGCATACCACCACACCCAGTATTTTCCCATCGAGTTGGGGTCTCACAAGCTATTTTGCCTGGACTGGTCTCGAACTGCAAACCTCCTGAGTAACTAATATTATAGGCATGAGCCACCAGTGCCTGGCTTCATAGTTGTGTTTTTGTAACTTTTCTTAAATTACAAACCTAACAAAGGTTCAGATTAAGAACATACAGTTTTAAAATATCATCAGTCTTACTCTACCAGAGGCATCGGATAACCATCAGGTGCAAGGATGCATGTGACTTGAGCGTCTTCACGAGCAGAGCTTCTGTTACCACAACTTCATGACTTTATCCGTTTAGCAAACCTGGCTGCAGACTTATGGAAAGCCACACCCAAGTGCGACTCTTCTCTGCAAGGAAGAATTTGAAGACACAGGGAATCGAAGCACTTGGAGCTGGCTGAGTGGTGCGAAGATACAATTTGGGATCGGATAAAGAGGAAGGCACACACTCTTTTAAATCTAGGAGCTCTGCTAAATTAGAAACCTGGGAGCCAGTCAAAATCCATAACAGGATCCCAAGATTCATAATAAATAGCTTGTAATTACAGTCCAGCACAAATGTTATTCTAACCAGATGGCTTGTAGATTCACATCTGGAAATTTTTGTGCATGTGCGCTCGCATGCGTGTGCACACATACACAGAGAGAGAGAGAGAGAGTGAGAATTAGAGAGAGAGAGACAGGGACAGAGAAAGAACAAATCTAAAACTAAACTGTAGTTAGAGCGGGAATTTTCTCCTTTCTGATTGCACCTGGAGTTTTTTATATCAGATCAGGGCTAGCATTGTGTGGAACTATCATTATGTGCTCATCCCCTGGTAGCAGGTTGGCATGAAAATGAAGGTATGCTAAAAATCTCAGGTCCTCAAAGAAAAAACTGAAAACTTCAGAGACTCGCTGGTGGGAGACTGATTCCTCCTCTCCTTAATTAAGTCCCATAGCTCCAGGGTAAATGCAAACACAGGTTAATTAGGGCCACTTGCCTTGCGTGCAAGATTTTGCCAGGAGACAAAAACACTCATCGTGGAGCCAATGTCTCCAGTGAGCAGTGACACAGGGGAAGTCATGCCTCAGGAGTCCCTGGCCTCCACAGCCACCTCCTTCTCACAGGGCTCCTTCAGTTCACTTCTCATCTAAGAAATATTTTCTTTATATATTCTGGATAGTAACCTTTTATCCAATGACTAGCTAGCAAAGATTTTCTTCTAGTCCATTAAATTTAGTTGAAATCTGTATGGAGGTTCCTCAAAAAAATAAAAATAAGGCTGGAGGCAGGGCTCAAGAGGTAGAGTGCCTGCTTATCAATTGCAAAGCCCTGAGTTCAAGCCCCAATATGGCCCCCCCAAAAAAATTAATTAAATGATCATATGATCCTACTATGCCATTCCTGGGCATACAGCCAAAGGAATTTAAATCAGCATACAGCTGAGATACCTGCCCATCTGTGTTTATTGTAGCACTAGTCACAATAACCAAACTATGGGATTAGTCTAGATGCCTATCAACAGATGAACAGCTAAAGAAGTTGTGGTACATATATACAATGGAGTATTATACAGCCATGAAGAATAAATTACTTTGTTTTCAGGAAACTCAATGGAACTAGAGATTATCATGTTAAAAAAATATGCCAGACTCAGAAAGACAATTATCTCATGTTCTCTCTTACATCAGGAATCTAGACCTTAAAAAAAAAAAAAGAATGACAGGAGTATAAAAGGGAGACTCTGGGAACCAGCAGAAAGGGGGAGGGAAAAAGGACAGAATGAAGAGGGGGATGAAAATGATTGAAATACTTTATTTGCATGCATGAAAACAGAATAAACTGTTTTTAAAAGGGGAAGGAGGATGAGAAAGGGCCATAGAGGGGGTGAATTTGACCAAAGAACATTATCTGCACAGAGGCAAATATCGAAATGAAATCCCTTGGCCCAATTAATACATGCAATAAAAAGAACATTGTGGGACAAAAGAGAAATAAAAGCTAGATAAAGGGGGAAAGGTGTAAAATAAAAGTATTTAAAAATATGGGGGAAAAACATTTTCTGGGACTGACCCACCCGTACCGTACACTTTCTATGATGAGTTCATGCTCTGTGCTGAGACTCTTACATGCATCCTTCCACTCCAAGTTCCGCATCATCCCCAGTTTACACATGAGGAGACAAGGTTAGGACTCTTGCCAGACTCATATAAGAGAGGCAGGTCTGCAATACAGAGAGAGGTCTGTCATTTAAATACCTAATTTTGGACTTTCCCAAGCATTCAGGGCCGACTTAAACAAAACAATGTCCACACTGTGAGCCTCAGGGCAGAGAAGAGCTTCCTGGTGACCTATGCATGTGAAATGAGTTGTTTACCAAGAGTAGAATAACCCCAAGGACCTGTGTCACCACCAGTTATGGAAATCTACAGACACCGGCTATGTTCAAGTAACCAGGAAAGTAGTTCCAACTCTGATGGTGACAGGTATATGCCTATCACACCTCTGCAAGCCAGACTGGCATCTTAGGTGTTCTCCCAAATTCCAGCTGGGGTTGGAGTCTGCCCAGATCTAAGCAAACACAAATAATGGCAAAAATGCACTAGAGGAAAAGATCAAAACATACATACACACACACACACACACACACACACACACACACACACACAAAATCAACCTGATCAGAAAATAGGAGTAAGAAACTTGGTATCTTTCAGTCTCAGTCTTGTCTCCCTTGTTGACCACTGTCCAGGGTGGGCCAGCCAGTGATGGACTCGCTGTCAAAGGAGTCTGGGCAATGGAACGCAAATATTGATCAAATGCATCAAAACCCAAAGCACACCCTCAGGAGGCACCCTCAATGAAATGTCAACATGCAGAAGTAAAAGGGGGTATAGAGAGCAAAAGAATGAAGAAAAATCTACATGGCTGGCAACAAAACTCTGAGGACGTGAGCCAAACCACAACTCCAGCCACAGCCAAGTTCCACCAGGATTCTGGCAGCCAGTTTGCTGTGTCTGAGACATGCCACTAGATGGCAGCACAGAGCTCCCTGGTCTTGGAAACTGCAGTCCTGAGCCGGCTCCTGCTTCCCCAGACATTTTTCAGTGTCAGGGAGAAGGGAAATGATCCCTCACTGACATGGGGTAATGGGAACAGAAGACAGCAATGCATGGTGTTAAGGACTTCTGTTAGCTTTCTTCCACCAGAAAAAAAAATGTCTTTCAAATGCTCTTGCTATATTCCCAGCCAGTATCTTGAAGATACTTTTTTTCGAAGGTTCTTCCAGAATCCAACCTTTTGTGGATTACAGAAAGTATTACCTAACCTTTCATTTATGTTAAAAAGCAATAAAAAATCTGAAGAGGAGAACACAACAGCTAATACAATGAGAGTGATGAAAGAGAAATGTCTGCAGTATTTTTAGACTACAAAACAGTATCACAGGTTTCCTGAAGTCAGACCTGGCCCTGCAAGTCACACAATTCATTAGTCATACCATGGCCATCCCTTGTAAAGGCAAGGCCTGTCTCAGAGACAAGTGGCTGTCATTTGGGAAACAAGCAAATTCAAAGTACCAAATCCTTTTTCAAAAGATCGAGAAGGCCGGGAAAGGTGCTTAATGTACACAGGCCAGGTGGTGTCGTTAGAGGGACCAACAGGCAGAGGTGGCCATGGGGCTTGCTCTCCTAAACTAAAGCACCCCCTTTTCCCTTCTACACATAGTATACAGTCCCCTCTGCTATTCTATCACAGGAGCCTTATTTGGGAAAGGGGCTTACAGAATTTGTTGCTTTCAAAAATTTCCCACCCAAGTGAACATATCCATGGGAGTGAACCCATATACATCCTCAACAGGCTACCTCTTTGTCATCAACAGCTGTCACAGAATGGAAGCCCCAGCCCACCATTCTGGCAACTCTAGGAGGTGAAGAGGCTTGGAAGGAGTTGAAGAGCCAAAAAGACTTGGTCCATGTGTCATTACACTCCACGCTGTAGGAGAGAGACAGAGACAGGCTGCAAGGGTCCTATCTCCAGAAACTGATAAGCTTTTGGGGGAAACAAGACACAGGCCACTAGCAGACCATAAGAAGACTACAGTGTAACTTCCAGCACAAATGAGAAGGGCAGAAGATAATCCGGTGAGTACACATGGAACATGTTGACCCTTAATCAAATTCTTAATATTAGAAATTTAACCTAAAACACACAATTGTGAAGAGTATTTCACATGCAGAGTCTCAGAATCACTCAGACAGGAGTTTGTTTTTTAGAAACATGGAAGTCTTTGTCAAGTTTCCCAAGGATGGGAAGCCAAGAGAAACTGCTACAACACCAATGCCTATATTCTAATAATTTCTAGTCTCCTCATGCACAAAGTTAAACCAGTCACCTTCACCTTAAAGTACCCCATTGTAACCCAATTCCAGCCCAGAAAGAGCCAGAGAATGTTACGATACTTTTGAACAAGGGTCCCCGTTTCTCCTAGGCAATATTAGAAGGCTTCTCATAAACAGAAGAATACTTAGTGTTTACATAGCACCTTTCTTCTAAAGAATTCTGCAGACATTATTTCATTAATCCTCCCAGGTTTCTTAAGACTTGCAGACAGAGGAATGGTGCACAATGAACTTAAGTGTCTCGGGTCCCTCAAAGAGCTAGCTAGCAAGCAGTGGAGCTGGGACCATAACATGGTTCTCAGGCCCGGATTAGGGGACCAGGCTGGAAGGTTAGTTGCTAAAACACAGCATTAAAATTTATAGGTGTACCGTATTAGAATCAGGTCAGCTTCAACACAACTCTTGAGATTTTAGGAATAGATTAACATGTAGTTGAGCTAGTCTGGAAATCTTTCAGAAAGACAGGCCACCTGGGTCAGTAAGTGGGGTCATGACCATGTTGCCTGCCCTGGTATAAGTAACCTTGGAAAAATGCCATAGAAGGGATGAGCCAGGACTTGGACAAGGAGACGTGACTCTGAGCCTTTGTAGGTTTTCAAATGCAGAGATGTAGGCAAAAGCTAAAGACAGAAGTGTTTTGGCAGCATTCAAAGACACAAAGGGGGCAGATTCCATGATTTATTAGTGACTCTCATAGCTGGAATAGTAAAATAAAGTGACTCCCTCTCCAGAACGTATGGTCAGAGGAATCCTTTGCAAGCGAGCATAAGCACTCAGGTGACAGGAGTTAAGGCAAGCTTGTACCTGCTCCAGCCTGTCTTATTTGGACAAAATCTACCCTCAGACTCTTAGAAATAATAATGAATTGGGGTGGAGGAGGGGTGCTGTGCTAGTCCACTGGTTACTAATGGCAGTATTAAATTTGATTGATGATTTATTATCTTAATTAAGTTTTTGCTTGCTTGTTCTTCATTATGGATAGTGCAATCGACTTCCCATAACTCTTACACAGAAAGGGCTGGAAGAAAAAAATAAGTGGAAGTTGATCTGCCACAAAGCCTAAGTGTACAAGTGCAAGCCTCTGGGTCATGTCTTGGCTCAATGGGACTTAAAAAAAAAAAAACTGGAGAGAAATTAAAAAAAAAAAAAAAACAATAAAAACATTTCGCCTGCGAGGAAAGCAAGGTTGAAAGGAGAAAGAACCCAAACTCTCAGTGGAGAAAAATGGTTTCCCAAGACTTCCCTCTTCCCAAACCAAGTTGAGTTCAGCAAAGGAAACAGGAGGTGTCAAATGCAGCCGCTGCACTTTGTGCCTCCAGCCTGTATTCTAAAGTGATATTCTCTGATTTTCCTGCACTCATAACCTCCATAGCTTTTACAAATCCCTTCCATGGCCAAGGTCACAGCCAGCCCATCTCTAATCATGAACGGCACACAGTTTTCCAGGCAAGTTGGTGATTATTACTTGTCATAGCACCTAACATTTCTAGGAAATCTATTATTTGTCAGACCATGTTGAACATGTTTTCTGCATTTTGACATTTAACCTTTGTAACAAGAGGAAGGCATCGATTTGCCCACCTCCATTTTACAGGAAATAAACAGAGAGGTTAAAAGGCTCACCAGTTTATATAGCTAGCCAGGCAGAAATTCAAACCCAGGACTCTCTGATATCAAAGCCTGTGATTTAATCCCTCTGATGGAAAGCTATGTTTAGAGGCTCAGATAAGCCTCTCTCCTGGTATTGAAGAACATAAATGTTTATCTTTGCTAAGCAAGCCCCACTTATAAACTTTGGTGCTTCATAGATGCATTTTGAACACACAAGGAAAAAATAGTGCATTTTAGGCAAGACAGATTAAGTCTCTGCCTTAACTCAAAACACACCCCAGTCCTGGGCCATTTGCAAAATGGACAGAACCTGGGCTCAAACCCGCCACATCCGATATGCACAGGAGGGTGTCCTCTCCTAGAAAGCTTGTGGCACCCCAGAGCCATAATTTCAGAGACCTAATGTTAAAATACCTTGTAAGAACATCGCGCGATTCATTGCACTACATCTGGGAGTGTTATTTTTTCTCTCTCCTGTCTAGGCTCTGCGAGCCTTTACCCCAGAGACCTGGACCCTGGCAAATGTGGCCTCCTCTGGCCCAGCTAACAGTGCAAACTCGGAACAAAGCTGCCCTTGAAGCCTGGCCATTTAAAAGACTTTATGAAGCCCACTGGGGCCCCCCGATTATTTTGCAACAAGTCATATCCCATGAAGAAATTCACTTCTTTGCAGCACAGAACAGAGGGAGATTAAAGCAAAAGGCAGGGGGGTTGGAGGAAAGAAGTAAGGCCCCCCGCTGCTCTGTCTGGCCAGAATCGTGTCTTTTAGTACCCATACCCTCTACAAAGACGATGTGCTGATGATATATTTCTCTCATACATCATGCCATGACAGTGTGCTCCCGATACCAAACTTGAAAATATGACACGTGCCAGCAGAAGCAACAGGGGGATTAATAAGAAGACCCTCTCTATATTCAAGTTACCTAACATTTCAATTTTTTTTTTTTTTTTGTAACAGGATTTAGTTTGTTGGGTGGATTGTTTGGGGTCCTAGTCTGTTTAAGGGTTTCGGTCTGGCTTTTTTTTTCTTTTGGCCTTTTCAAGGAACTCTCAGAACAAAAAAACATAGGCCATTAGAAAGTCCCAGCTGCTCAAGTACAGCTCTGATTTAAAACAGGGCAATGTCAAACAGCTCCTCATTCTGTTTAATCATATTTTGAAATAGAACCAAAACATTAGAGATGGCAGAACACAAAAGAAATAACCACCAAATAAAAATAGTAGCCCAAAGAAAGTAGCTCAGTCTGTTTCTTATTACACTGTACATCGTATAAGCAAAGGGTCTGCCGGCAACACCACGTTCATGGGACTGAATGAACTGGATAGGAAAGAGACGATGACTTTGCCTTGTGGCCCTGGAACAGATGCAGTTACCACCACACTCTGCTCCCAGAGCAGATTATAAAGCTGAAAGGTAGACTGTGCCTTGTTCTGCCAGACCTGTGAACAGAGGAATAAATACTGGTGTCCTTCCTTTATTGTCCCCAAAGGCTCAGGTGTCCCCTTCTCTCCTCCCCACGCAAGAGGGCTCCAGCAACAGGGATGCAGGATAGGGTCAGTGCTGTAGAGAAAACTTCCAAAAGACTCCTGATTTGGGAAGAATTTTCGAACCAAAGCTGGCGGGGGCGGGTGCGGGGGGGATGCTCTACAAAGGAATATGGCTTCCTGAGCAAGTGACCAGGGGCCTCCCCTAATATCTCTGATCATTTTACACTGCTGGGTGCCCCTCAGCACACGGCAAATAATGAGGCAGCCTGTTCCCCTGCTTAAAAAAATAAAAATAAAAATAAAAAAATAAAGGGGCAATGAAATTTTAGGAATATTCCTATGCCTCTCTGGTGAGTTCTCTTCTCTGAAACAGCAAGAAGATGATGACCTGAAGGGTGCCATTCCAACTACCAGCCCAATCTAGGGCTCAGACGGTATTAGTCAGGCTTCCCAGTCTCTGGGAACAGCAAAGTTTGCTGGTCAGGCTGGCAGGGGGACTAGAGGGAGTGAAGGGTGAGGTGTAAGGAGTTAAAAACTAATCATAAAATTAGAGCGGCTCCCCAGGAAAGCTGGCTATATGACAAGGAGGAAGGTGACACCTGGACAGCTTATTTTCAGGGTCCCTTTTCCTGAGTTATCACAATATAAGATGCTGAGCTTTCTGGTTTTATAAAATGAGTAAGAATTCAATAGACCTTTTAATTATGTGCATAAATGATTCTCTGCCAAAGAAGAGCAAAATGTGTGCAAAACATGGAAACCAAAGACTGCAGCAAAGCTACTTCACGTGACCAGCCCTACAGGTTGTCCCCCTGTTGTCAGCACCTGTCTCCTTCCTAGATCACATGCCCACACTGAATCCACCAAGTTCTCAAGTGCTCCTCATTCCTTCAGGTCAACAACAAGCCACAGAGCAGAAGAAATAGAAGATTTTTCACAGATTGCCGCAAGAAAGCTAGCTCACTGTTGGGAGTTACAAAAATACCTGATCTTGACAAGTAAATAGAACTGACGTCCCAGGGAATAGGCAGGGCGGAGTTGTTGCTCACAGCCCATCTGTCATTTTGACAAAGTAACTTTCTGGTCACCAGTGAGACACTTTTAAAGACATCTGCACAATTGACCCCAACCACCAGCAATCACTGAGCCTTTCAAAGGTCCCCCTGGGACAGAGGGACCAACTGGCTAGAGATGAGATCCTGTAGAATGCAGTCCTGCCTCTATGAACTGTTCAGGTAATGCCTGGGATGCTAGAAAGATCTCTGCCCTGGGCTATATCAACACTGGGGCTAACTGCAGGGAGTGTCCAGTTAGCCTGAGGAATGTCAAGTGGGGAGCAGGAGGCAGAAGCTCTAGCCAGCCAGAGATCCACAGAACTGCACACCCCAGCCTCAGACAGCTTCCCCATGTGCAGGCTGGTCTGAGCTCGGCTTGGTCTGACTCATTCACCAGGGCCATTCGCAGTGTGTTCTCTCCACCAGAGCTTTCCCAAGGGCCACATGCAGATGTCAGAAAGAACTGGAGAAGTCTCAGATTTATTTCATAGGCTTAGAATGTAATTTTAATCTTCTAGCTTCCATTTTCAAGCTCATTAAACCATCAATGAGTGCCAAATTTGCATATGATCCCTTTCTTAGATTAAGAAATCAAAGTAGCTGGTTACCCATAAAACAAACTTTTTGCTAAAAGCAAAAAAAAAGCATCCATGGTTATTACCCTTAATCATTGGTTTTAACAAAGCTTTCATCACAAAACAGCTAGTCAGAAGCACTGACATATATCTAAGGACAAGAGTATCAACAGGAAAACACATGGCCTTTACAAATTGTGATTATTTTTGGCTATAAAGATTTTTTTTTTCTGCAGGTTAAACCTTTACACTGCAGAATTTAGATTTATCTGACCAGAAATCCAAAAAGATGTTTAACAAATATTTTTCAGCCCTGCTATGGGCCAGGCACTATGCCAGGTTTTGCTGGGAACAGAAAATATGAATCAGATACATCTTCTGCCCTAGAAGAGCTTACACTCCAAGAGGGAGTGGCCCCAGAGGATAAACACAGCAAAAGTACCTCGCGTTTCACAACACGAGAGGCAAAAGTGCTGGTCACCAGTTCATGGGAGGGAACAGTCAGTTACAACCAAATTCTACTGCCACAAACTCCCTGAGATCATCCAGGTCATCCTAGCTTTTTAGACACTACGTGGATCATGGACGGAGCCTTTTCAAAGTTCTGTTAGACAATTATCTCACTGAGACAGAATTTGACCTATGTATCACAGCCCCTTGGGATGTCACAGCCCCCAAACAAATCTTCTTTCATGATGGCAAGGTAAGTACAGCAACATCACTCGGAACTGCACACAAGAGAGTAATCTGTATTACAGATATCATGGGGAATTATATGCAATTACTTTCTTGCACTTTGAGATTACAATACTTAACACATTTTACAGTTTTTCATCTATAGTATGCTTTAGGTAAAATATAAAATGCAAATATAATGAGTTGCAAATAACATTTCAGAATCAATAATGATCATGCTACCATGTCTGGTGTGAGCAGTAATATCTATTTTTTAAATGGTTTTCTATAGAAATATAGATACTCCTCAGTATATCACGGAAATAAATATTGTAAGTAGAAAATGCATTTAACAATGTATTGGCAACATAATACATTGTAGAGTGTTGATTGTTTCCCCTTTTGATCACGTGGCTGTCCGGGAACTGTGGCTCACTGCCTCTGCCTGTCATCTTAAGAGTATCTAACACATGTCATTAGTCCAGAAAAAGATCCAAATGGTTTCTACTGAATGGGTATTATTTTTATACCAGTGTAAAGACAAAAAGAAAAATTAAGTGAAACCTTTGTAAGTATGAGACCATCTATAATTTTATCTTGCAGTTATGTTACTTATTATACAGCTTATTGTGATTGCATGATTGTTCATCTGAGGCAACTTTTCACCTTTCAGTGTTTGTATAACTTTCCCACCTTCAAACATGATACACAAAGTAATATAATCAATGAAAAAGGCAAGTCATAATGACAGGAAAGCAGAGTATGGAGTAGAAAGGCAAGTTCATAATTTACTTCAAAGGCAGAGAATTAGATCTCATCAGAAACATGAAACACAGGTGGTGCAGGCTCATTATCCAACCAATGGGCACTGAACGGGCCCAGCACTGTCCTGGTCACTGTGGGTACATCATGAACATGAGAAAGACCACGTCCTCATTAGGTTGATATTCTAGCAGGGAAGACTTAAGAGAACAAATAAGTGCATGCTGAACAGGTACTGCTGAAGGCTCTGGAGAAAATGAGGGAGGACAAGAGGACAGAATGACCAGGAGTGGAGAAAGTAGTCATAAAATAACCCTGTAATAAGGAAGCATTTACCTGAGCAGAGACCTGAGTGAGGACTATGTTAATATATTAGATAAGAGTGTTCCAGACACAGAACAGAGCAGATGCAAACGCACTGTGAAAACAGTGTTGAGTATCATGCAGGAGGAAAGAGGAGTCCAGGAAGGTGGCTGATCAGTAAGAAAAGAGGCTACTTTGGGGACTGCAGTCCAAGATAGCATCTGGAGTCAGGTGTTCTAGGCCTTGTATACTGTGGTTATCCTTCAAATAGATTCCTTGTGAGATGAGATGCCACCAGAATTTTGCTCCAATAAGTAAAGCAATCCTTACATTTTGAGCAACTCAGAGTATGTTGTTCAAAAGCAAGAGTGATAAAAAGGTAGTTAGAAATTATCAGATTAATAATTTTGACAGGTTTGCATATCAAGATTGCTAATAGGTTGAACACAGGATGCAAGGCAAAGAGGAATCAAGAACCAGATGGGCTGATGGGTTGAGAGAATGAACCAAGGCAGCTGATATTACCATCTACAGAGAAGTAGACTTGGGGAAGGGGTGGAAAACAAGATCTCCTTTTGGACTATTTTAAGTTGGAGATGCTATTGGACATCCATGTGGAGATGCCAAGTAGACATCTGGGTAGGATCAGGACTGTAGAGGTGAGAAGTCTGGGAACATAAATGTGGGAGCTATCAGAATATAGGTGTATTTTTAAAAGCATGGATCTGTACAGAATAGAGAAATGGAGAATATAACTTGGTTGAGTCCTACAGCCCTCCTACATTTAAACATTGAGAAAGTAAAAAAGATCCAGCAAAAAGTAAGGTCAAAGAAAGAGAACTCAAATAAGCAAATACATGCGAGTGCTTACACACAGAGACACATGCACACACGTGTGTGTTCATAACTGTATGTGACCCCTGGCTAAAATTATTATGTTAATTCATGACCACCAGAGGTCACCTTCTCTCAGCACCTGCCACTACGCCAGGTACTGAGAGATCAACACATCTCAGGATGGAACTGCTGCCACCCACTGTGTGAGGCTCACCAGAGAGGTTGCCATAACCGCTGTTGGTCACACGTTGTCCCTAGTGCAAAGAATCACCGTAACATCCAATCAACACTGCTGAGGGAATCATCAATTAAAGCTTAGGAAATTTCTGATTGGCTAGAAGAGCCGAGAATGCCATGGAAAATGTCTAAGACCAATGTTCCCAACCAAAAGGGCTCAGACCCATCACAGGAACTTAGTGACCAAAGGCTAAGTAAGTATTAAAGATGAGTGTAGCACTGACAGAACCTGCACACTTGGGAGTAAAAGAAAGAATTGAGAAAGGAAACGTCTCAATCTAACTTTTCCTTCTCAGTTATACAAAGTCCTAAAGTCGAAACTCTGCAATGAACAGATATCACAGCCAGATCCAGCTTTCAACTTCTGATCTTAAAAAGTGTGACTCAAAACTAGGACAAAGATACGCACTTAGAGCAGGGTAAGTATGATCTAAGGATCCAAGGAAGAGCCCGCACTCATGGGAAGCCATCAGCCAAGAGGCAAAGGAGCCAAGACCCCACAAACAATGTGGGACTCCCTCTGGAAGCCAGTAAGAGGCAAAGGCCCTAAGGAGAAACAGAAGCTAATAACATGTTGCAACTTTGGGATTCATTCTCCTCTCTTGTCCTTTCAACACAGTATTTCCTTCCCACATACTGGAAGGCTGTTAAAATTTCTCCTAGATGTTCTCTTCAGACTAAATTATATAAGCACTTCATCGCTAGTGAAAAACATTTAGAAAACCCCCACCTTTAAGCCTTAAGCTTGATCCCACAACCATGTTCACAAATGACTCTAATCTGGCTCCACCATCCTGCTCTACTTGGTCAAGGTGAGTGAGTGCCACACAGCACACCCTGTCCGGATCAATGTCTGGCTACCATGGTATGTGCAGGAAGAATAGCCACCCGCTGTTCATCAGGCTGAAACCAAGAATTAAAAACTGAGACTGAGAAAAACAAGACACAAAACTTGGGGAGTGGTGACATCATGGAAATGCTGGGCTAATAACAGAGAAAGAAAATAACATGGTAAAAAATAATAAAGATGGAGATGATAAAGGTGAAACCCTGGAAGTATGGAATGTCAGGCTAATTTAAAATTTTTGAAAGGATTCTTATTAAGAGTATGGGAAACTGTCTAGCAATATGACCAAGAATTACGCAAAGGCAACGTGAACCAGAACCTGGTCAGCTGGACTTTATGCTCCACTCCCCCTGAGCAAGGAAAGGAAGGTATGAGCAGAAGGAGGGCAGCAAATGGAGAGGGAAAAGAAAGCACTTTCCTAGAAGGAATTCATTGTGGGCGAGGAAGGTTCCTTCAAGGTGTAAATTGCGAACAGAAGGAAAGGGCTTCTGGGAGCAGCTTTGAAGATGGAAGAGAGGAGAGTCTCTAACTCCTGCCTCACCTGGTCCCTAGCTCCTATGGCTTTGCCTCTGGTTCCTCCAGGTGCTGTTGGATCCTACCAAACAGTCATAAAACCTGGGCAGTTTGGTCAAGTTGCTACATCAAGTTGGCTCCTGCTAAAGAGGCAACAAACAGACTTCACATCAGCTTCATCCTGCAGCTGCTGCCCAATGCAGAAAGACCACAGGAAACAGTGCATCCCTGTGGGAATACCGCACATGAAAAGCCTGGCTGCCGCCCAGAGGGTCAATCTGTCCCACCCAAAGGGGCCAGTCAGGACTCTACCTAACTTGAGCACACAGTCCTCAGGGAAGCTATTTGCTAGTTCTGTCTTCCTAAGCCCTAGGGGCATTTTCTCAACCCTTGTGGTGAGGAAGCATTCTCTGAAAGATCTCCCAGGGGAGTCTACCCAGGCAGGAGCAGGATTCTCATATCTTCCTGCTTTGCAGTGTGATCTTTGCTTGGCTTTCCTTTTCTGAGCCTTATTGAACCAACTACAAAATCAGTTTCTTGAGAAAAGCCTGCCCTACCTGACAGAGTGGTTTTGAGGCAAATGCAGTCCCAGTTTAGGAAAACTGTGTTTATTCACAAAATACATGTTGACACTTAAAGTTTGCAAGGCTCTATTCTAGCGCTTTCAGTGATCGTGAAAAGTAGACACTCTTCCCGCCCTAAAGAAGTTTAATGTTCAACAGAGGGGACAGTCATGTAAACAATTAATAAAACTTCAGGGGAGACAGGAGTAAGAACTATGATAAAAGTATTCAACATATAAGCCTCAAAACACATGCGATTAATTCTGATTGGCTAACCAAGGTTTGATAGAGATGATGTGAAGAAAAGTAGTTCTTCAATAAAGATGGTTAATGGACAAGATAACTGTGTGAAAGCTTCACAGAAAAACAATACCATGCAATAGTTGACCTACTATAACAGAATTTAACTATACCTGACCACTATTTAAATATGAGCATAAATGCTTAGGTTTATATTTATATATCTTTCCCTTTCTATAAAGCCTCAGTTGGGAAAAGTCTTTTAAAAATTAGCCCTTACATAAAAGTCACCACAAGTGTTTATTAAAATGGGAGATTCTCTGGTCTCTGGATTAAGGCATGGAAAATGGCACTTTTAGCAAACTCCCTGGTGGTTCTTATGCACATTAAAATGTGAGAGCCATCACTGTTGGGCCTGGTGGGAGAACAGGAAACTAAAGGCAAAATTCTTACCCCTGACTTGTTAATGACCTACAACTGTAAGAGAAGACAGACAGTCAAAACTGAAGGTTGTGAGGATGGAAGGGGCAGGAGCCACCAGTGACCAGGACACCGTCATCTGCCCCTACTGTTTAAACTCCATTCTCTGGGCCCCTGGTACATGACTAGTTCCATCATACCTTCATTTTAGACTGTAGTGATGGAAGGTAGTTTGCAAACTAAAGCCATTATCCAAATATCATATTTAATACACATACACACACACACACACATACACACACATATATAAATATATAAAATCTAGCAAAAAAAAAATCATGGTTTATTTTGACTAATCAAATATTCCAACCTAGAGTTAAAATCTCTGGCTTGCAAAAGTTAATCAATTTTCAAAGCACTCTAAAGCAATAAAAGATATCTAACTTCAAAACTTTCTCAAACATAATTTAATCTCTTTTTGATCAGGTAAAAAGGGTTTCTCCAATCTTGCAGTGCCTGAGGACATTATTTACATAAATGCTCAATATATATATATGACAGGTTTAATGACTATCGATCAATCATCTTCCTACTTCAGTCCTATAATGCAGTTCCCACACATCCTGCAGAGTCACACCATGTGCTCCCACACAAAGCTGAGCATGGTGTCACTCTCCCTTCCTCCACCCTTTCTGCCATCTTCACAGTGGTCTGGAGGATATAAAGAAGAGCCCATTAATTTGGAGTTGGAGGTTCATAGATCGAGGGACACTTTACTATGTAACAAATTGAGAAGTGTTTTACTGTATCATCACATTTTATCTTTAGTTTATAACCCAGTGGAAATTCACTCTGAATTTAAAGGCCCCCTCATTCATGTACATGACAATAACCTGTCAGGATAAAAATCTGCCTTGAAAAAGTCAAAAGGTGCTCAAAAATATGTGTTAGGTTGAACCACATGAAGCTGAAGTTTCTGGGAGCCACCAGACAAATATCAAAAGTTTCATAACATCAAAATTGGGGGCTCTAGATTTCTGCAACACAGCAAATGCATATGCGGTCACTTGAGAAAATTTCTCTTTGCCGTCACCCCTCGTAGATGGCTCACATGAAACATGAAAAAAAAGTAATTGTTTCTTTTAATAAATCCCAACTGCTCCCCTGCATACTCGTGCATCCATGGAAGAAAAGGAAGCAGCTGACATTTAGTACATGTATTTCTAACCATCCCAACAGAGAAGGGCTGCTTCCTTCAACAGAAGTCATCCCCCAGACTAGTGAAACTCATAAGAGGGGCAGCCTCCTGCCCCCTTCCCTGCTGACCAGCTCATCCACAAATTCTCACCTGAGTTACCTCTTCAGGACATACCGGTGCTCACCTACGTGTTAATGGGGTTCCAACTGACTCTGGTGAGTCCCAATTGACACCAGAACCACTATTTCCATGTGCTTGAAAACAGGAAATTGCCACAACTCAAGCCTAACAGGCCTCATTCCTCCCCCTGCCACCAAGGGACATAAACACCAGGCCCATGGCAGGACTCTAATCTGTTTGGCACAGCAGCTCCCAAGTGGGAGAATGTCTGGTTAATCTTTCATGTCCACTCATTCAGGAAAACAAGTGTCCCCTGAGACCAAAAAGTGCTGCTATGTGAATGTCTTGATGCTACTGCTTTTACGCCATAAATCTACACAGCAGGAGAGACCCAGCAGGCTGTGTGCACCTCTAGAATGTCTGAATTTCTGAGAAATACAGGAGGAACACAATGAAGCAGTCAAATATGGTGTGGAAGGCTTTTGTGGAGACAAAAGCTGTGAGCCCCTCAGGCACAAGCTCTGTACTCTGAGCCAGGGCAGCAGCTCTGCTATCTTGGCACAAACAGTTGTGTTCAGTTAGAAAATAAAATGGAAAATGAATCCCCCGACACTTTCAAATAAGACACTCTATGAATAAACATGGGTAAAAATGAAAATGCATTACTTTGCTCACTAGAAAGAAGGCAACTTGATGTTATTGCTGCAGTTCACAGATGAGCCTCAAGGAGAACCTCAGAAGATAGGCTCCAAGTAATAATAATAATAATAATAATAATAATAATTTAAGGAGAAAAGGAAAATATCAAGATGCTAAAATGTTTCTCGCTGAGGCCCAAAGAAATGGAGGAGCAACTTTGGATCATCTGGTTTCCTGCCTCCTTTCCATGGGCCCGGCAGGTTTCTCCTACAAATAGCCTTCCTGAAGTCACCCACAGCCCAAAGGCCAGCAGCACCATCAGAGGCTGAGTGACCACAGCAGACCTAAAAATACAGTGCTCAGCCCACGCCTGCAGCACTAGCAGTCATGAAAAACCAGCTGGCCCAAACCTATTTATTTGAGCAAGAATACAAGAGATACTTTGTAAATGTTTTGATAAGTTCAAATGTGACGATCATTATCTTCTGATTTTTATTATCGCTATCCTTCACTTTGAAGTGACTCTAGGGTAATATCTTTCATGTTGCAGGTCCTCTCTCAGAGCCATTTTATGGTGATTCCATCAAAGCAGGGCATTTCAGGGACATGCCGAGGACGGTGAAGATGACACTCATCCCACCCTGTCATTTTCTCTTGCTGAGTTACCTGTGTGAAACCTTCAAATTGCCAGTCGGTTTACAGATCTGTGAACTTCTTATTTGGCAGATCAGGGTTAGTCCCACCCATTACCTAACATTTGAAAGAAAAAAAAAAAAACTCATTACACTACACGACATGTATGTACAATAAGGCCTTTGTCCTTCAAAGAAAAACATAATTTTCAGCAGTCAGCTCCCAGAAACCAAGGGAGCTAACATCCAAAACCTAATATAAACATGAAGACTTGTGTCAAGATTTTGGAGTCAGCCTCACCGAGCAAAGCGAGGCTGGAAATGACTGGGGACCTGCCAGCTACAGGATGGGGAGACCGTTCGCACTGTGGCTTTTGGAATTAGAAGGGAGTTGGTCCCAGAACCTCCTTCTCTGCACCTCCTGTCATGTCATCAGCCTTTCTACTCTTGACAGCAAGGTATTTCTAGAAGAAGGAAAGTTCCTTTCATCACAAATAAAAACCCATCTGAAAGTCTATATGACTCTCTAGTTTCAAATGCAATTACATTCCTTTTGAAGGAAAAAAAATGTTTTGTAATGATTATTTAGGATGTCTTTTATAGAGGAGGGTGACCTTCTGTGACAAACTCTCTGGGAGAGTCATGTTTTGGAACTTGATGTTCCATTCTGGGGGGAGCTAGCCCAAGTGTTAACCTAAACTATAAACAGGAAACTCCAACACTACTCCCACTCAAGTCCCAAGGTTGTGGACCTCTTATTGAAGCAATGAGGACACAGATAACCATGGCAAGGTTCCTACATTTGACAACCTCATTCCTTAAGACATGAATTCACCCAAGTAGCTATGCTGTGAGACAGAAGGTGCTGCTAAAGCAAGGAAGAAGAAGCTCTTGGGTAGTGCACTATGTGAGTTTTCAGGGTCCACATGTCCAAATCTAGCCATCTGGGTTCATCTGGGTCTACCCTGTAGGAGAAGAAAGCCCTATGCCACAGGTATGCACAAGTGCCTGGCCCTGGTTGGGAACTGGACCTCGTCACACTCCTTAAAACGGAGAGGACCTGGAAGCTCAGGGGCCCACTCAGTGATGAGTTGTACATTTTTGCCACTTCCTGTTCCAATGGCAAGTGCCACAAAAGGACGACTGGGCCTCACTGCAAAAACAACACTGATTAGTTCTCATGGTTGGACTCAGACAGAGCAAATGACCCCCTGAAGATGAAAAATAAAGAAGCAACCCACCCTGCTAAACCCCAGATACACCAGTGCCTGTTAGGCACTGAAAGGACAGCGGCTACCTCTACTCAAGCTTCCTTGTCAATCCTGAGAAAAATTCAGAGTCAACACATTGCATAGGTGTTGACAACAAATTGGGTTTGTTAACCACAGTCCATCCAACCACTTCTTAGAAGAATCCCACTGACAATAATTCCATAGCACTTAGACAGTGGTAGGAGCTATGAATTCTGAAGGGCTTCCCCTGTTTCAGAACATGTTTTGAGGATGTTCCATGTTTCAACTCACAATTCTGACATGAAAGAGCTTTATGATGAAGATACAGGTGTCAACATACAGAAACACTAAGCAAATTAACCAACGTCATATGACTATTAAGAGCTAGAGACTGGGGGCCGGCCATGGTGACTAACACCTGTAATCCCTGCTACTTGGGAGACAGAGATGGGATGATCATAGTTCAAGGCCAACATGAGCAAAAGTTAGGGAGGCCACGTCACAAAGAACAAGCTGGGAGTGATTTGGGGCATGGTGTTGTACGCCTGCAGTCCCAGCTACTCGGGAGGCAGAGAGAGAAGACCCCATCCGAAAAAAAAAGTAAAAGCCAAAAGAACTGAGGATGTGGCTCAAATGGTGGAGCACTTACCTAGCAAGTGTAAGGCCCTAGGTTTAGTCTCTAAAGAATATATTCAAAAATCACATGCTAAAAACTGGTTTTAACATGGGCGCAGACTTGGTCCTCCATATCTGTATGTTCTGTCTCCATGGATTTAACCAAGTATGGATTGAAAATATTTAAAAAGAATTGCTTCTGCACTGGCTATGTACTGACTTTTCTTTCTTGTCATCATTCCCTAAACATTACAGTATAAGAACTATTTACTCAGCATTTGCATTACATTAGGTATTGTGGGTAATCTAGACATGACTAAAAGTATACATGAAGATATGCATAAGGTATATAAAAGTGCTATAATATTTTTTATATAAGGGACTTGAGAATCCAAGGATTTTCATGTCCATAGAAGTCGTGGAACTCACCCATACCAAGGGACCACTGTACTTCACCTTCATCTATACAAGTTCTTGCCTTTATTAATAGTTGCATTGACACTGTTTACAAATGGCTTTCAAAAACATCATCACATTTAACCCATTCACATCACTTCAAACAGTGATTAACCACCAAAAACAGAAGCCTGGCAAAGGGCACACACTCATTAGTGACTTGCCCAATAGTCATAACTGAGGCTCAAAGAAAGCAAGATCTGCCCAGGAACACACAGCCACTAGGTGACCTGGGTAGAACTTGAACCCATAACCTCAAACACCAAAAAAATCCTCCCCAGTTGTATTAAACTGACAAAATTGACATGAAAAAGTTCATGAATAAAGACAATATTTTACCTACAGATTTAGATATTAAATTATAATATTACAGAGCAAACTTGAACGTTTACAATAGCAAGTTTTTATATTAGTCACACTTTTTATATTGTCCCACTTACTATGAATTTTTAAAAATGCTTCAATGTGGACCATTATTCCATTTTGCATTTAACTACAGAAACATTACAACAACAATTGAAGAAAGAATATTACTTCTATCCATGAAATTAGTGTATTTTGGTACTTCATAAAATTTTCAAATGGTACTTAAACATTCACTTTTGCAAAAATCTTTTAAAATCAAAGTTTGGAAATTTTTTGATCTTTGCATTAAATTTTCAAAATCTGTGTAGCCCTCTTAGTTTAAGATTCCTGCCAAATGTGGTTCCACCAAACCCCATTATGATCAATCCAATTTCATGTATAAATTCATAGCAGGTACAAAGGAGATGGGGACCATTGTTTATTGTTTCAAATAGTCCAAGAAGATGGTGAGAAAGCTCCTTCTTGGGATCCCCTAGAACTGACAGCCTAATTTTCTGCAATATTTAATGCCACTGGTGTTTGTCTTCCTCTTTGTCTTCATCTACCTTGGCCTGTACCTTCCTGGATCTCTTGCCTCTATAACTATTTCTCACTCTCACTCATCAATTTCTCCTTTTCTATTCTTCTTAACCCTTCTTCTAGCTAACACTGTAGACTCATTTCTTAAAAATCTCAATTTAGATCCTTTCCCAAGACAAAACAAAAAAGTTTTAAAGTTCGTTTCTATGCAGACATTTAACAAATTGCTATCCCTCCACTCCCACCCAAATTACTCTACAGAGATCAAGACCCAAGTTTTTAAGAGCCTATAGGACTTTTGATGAGGGTCTATCAAGCCCACCTCATCAAGTCTGAGCTCACTCTCTCTTCTCAGGCTGCCTGGAACAACATTGGCTAGAACTTTCAAAATTCCCTTCAATTACCGTTTTACCTCCACCATCTATTTTCCTGCCAAGTGCTACCAATGTGGGCTTCAGAATGCCTCTTCAAGTCTAGTGGTTTCAGTGTCCCAGCACACTGGTGCTTCCTTTAAGGTGAGCCACCCAGATTTTGATTAATGCTACAATTAAGCATACATATTATCATGATAACGCCCACCAGACTGAATCATTTGCCAAATAAACGAGGCAGCTGTGTACAGCAGAGTGTCATGGTGAGTTCAAGGAGAGAGATGGCACCCAAAACAGAACTTTAAAGGGAGCTTTGGGAAGTAAATCATTTCCCATTCAGTAGCCTCACACTGCTCTAGTCTTCACATCACGAGCAAGGGGGTTGTGCTAAAGACACTCCACACAATGTTCCACCATAATGACTGCATTTCATTGACTGTGTCTTGCTGGTCTTTGGTTGGAGTCTATTTATTCAAACACTAATTTATCTCAACACCTTCTTTCTATCCTCACTGCCTACCCCTGCTCTAGGCTGCTTGCTGTCACCCAACCACACCACATTCCTATAGTCACTCCATTGTCCAAACTCTGGCTTCTTCACTCTAAACACCCCCCATAAAAGTTCTTAGAGGCATTTAAATAACACATCCTATTGTGTCATGTGGCTGTACAAAAAATATTAAGTGTGCCTCTCCCATGACAGGAAAGCACTGATCTCCTGATTATTGTACTCAGGAGATAGGGGGTTGATCCCAGATGGTTCCTCCAAAGCTCTCTGTTCTAGGCCAATCAGCACTTTGGGCACACTAGGCTCAGTCATCCCACACACACCTTTCTATTGCTCCTCCTGGACTACCTCTCCTCCCCAATCAAGGTCCAATGTACTCAAGCCAGAATCCATCTCCAGCCCCCGAGACGTGGGTTTGAGTGTGTCATAGCATTTTTTGTACCACTCTTGTAGTTTTTTTCATGCACATGTCCCTCATTCCCACCAGGCTATGGGCAAGAATCTGTCCCATTGGGCTTTGTCTACTCAACTACCACAGTGCTTCAAATACAGAGCAGGCTAAAATAATAGAACAAAATGGAAGCAGGGAAGAGGTGTGAAAATGAGGAAGAAAGAACAATATTATTGAATTTATAAGCTGCTGACCCTAGTGTATTGAGCAATGTTTTATGGATTTAGAGCCAGGTATCAACAGGTCTTAAAATACACTCCCAGCTCATTTGCTGATCTTAACTAAGTTCAACAAGCACACTTGACCTTCCCCTGCCATGAGAGGTAGTGTGATCTGTATTCTTTTATAGCACAAAGGATTCTGTATACCACCAGTCAGGGAGAAGTGCCATGGAAGAGGGTGTGAAAACCTGATACCCTCTATATATCCAACAAATTTGTATTAACTGGTTTTATTTTCTTCGTTTTTTCCTGCTTGACTTTTCCCATTATTTCCTATTCTCCTGGCCTCATTCAATTTGTCTTCCAGTCTGGGATGGGCTCTCTTTTCCCACCACTATTTCCTACACTGAAAACCCAGGTTACTGTGGATGCACATGGTAAAGACCAGTACCACAAAGTAAGAATGAAAGTGTGTTCACGTGGAATGGGGCTGGGGAAGGGGAGCAATGAGTAAGTACGCAGCAGAAACACATTCAGGTCTGGACCAGGGTCGGGAGACTTCCACAAAGCAGGCCAGGAAAATCCCCATGATGCCAGACCACTAGGCAGTTTTTCCAGAATTACACAGCTCCGAGTCCCAACCTTACCTCTCTGCCAATGAAAGTACAAGTGAAGGTGACCCCACAGGCACAGAGATGTAAATACTCAGCAAGAAAGGAGGCCCCTCTTCCATGGAAAGTTTTTCTTCATGTTTAATAGAGAGCAAGGGGAAAACTTACGCCAGGGTCCACAGAGAACTGGCCCAACAGGGAGGCAGCCTAGATCAGCGCAGGCCAGGCCTGGAGTGACAGAAAACCTCACTAAATGTTACTGATGTGACCTGTTCATTCAGAACGATGGGTGGGCCTGGCATCCTTATCATCACATCTCTTCTCCATCGGCCTCCTTTTATATCCTTTTCTGATGAACCTCTGCATCTTATTCCATGTGAGGAAATAAGAATTAAAGAACACACAATACCATCATCAACAACAGCAATAAAAAGTCAGTCCAAAGAGCTTTCCACATGCCAAGGTATGGGCCAAACCTTATATGTGTACTCATTTAATTCTCTCAGCAACTCTATGAGCTAGATGTTGATATTCACCTCACTCCCCAAGTGAGGAAACTAAGATTTAGAAAGATGACAAAACTGTCTCAAGTGCATCTCAGTTAGATTTGAACCCACGCCTATCAGATGCCTAGGCCAAATGTCTTTGCCAAAATGACAGGCTACAAGCCACAAACTGTATCAGCCCTGAATGCTCGCCAAAGCTTGTTTTTGATCTTGTTGGTATTACAAGATCAAAAACAATCCTAACACCCCCTTACCCCCGACCAAGAGACACAGGTTAGCTCTGTGGAGGCTAAACTAACTCTCCAAAGCCTTTGAAGATATTTGCAGATGTTTTTTGCAGAAGTAAATTGTTTTAGTAGACAATAAACTGGATTCACATCCCCGTTCTATCTCTCAGTCCCTGTGTGACCTCAAGAGATTTGCTCTGCTTCTCTGAACCTGGATAGAGCATGGATTAAGAATAACCTGCTCAGAGCTGGTATTTGAGAATTTGCCTACACGACCCCATAAATTAGTTACTTTCTCCCAAATCTGTTCTATTGAAAGTCGATTGCTGTATCATCTTCTAAATGCTGTAAAAATAAATAAATGCTTCCTTAGTGAGCATCCAAAGTCTAAAAATGACACAAAATGATTTTGAAAAAGCTATAGCAATCCATGTATATGTGCATATACTAAGTGCAATACCTCTTTGAATACAACTGGGCTACTTTCTACCTTCCTTCTGCCCTCCCCATCACACCCACACACACACAAAAACTGAATCCTCATGCAACATTATCTCCTTCATCCTCTAACACGCACCTAACCCTCACTCAGATAATAGATGTCTATTCTCCTGCCACTCATGATGTGAACAATAAAAAAAAAATGAAGATTTTGTGGAGATAAGCAAGGGAGAGAAGCTGAGATGATGGAGCTACTTGTTTAGCAATAGAGAATTTGGGGGATTCAGAAAACAGCAGACATCAGACAAGGTCTACTCTGTTTTCACCGTTTGGTTGGCTCCAAGATGGGTGGAGCCCTGCTTCTTGTAACACTGAATTTCACGTGGCTTTTTATAAGCAAAGGGGCCATTTCTGCATTGCACCTCTGGATTTAAAAAAGGAAATTTCAACCTCAGAATAATGTTTTTTGCTGAACAAAACGTATGCCAAACTAAGCTTTGACTTCTGGTTTTCTGAGTCCCAGCCTCCAAAGTTTTCTCAGGTTTCCAGGCCTAGGCTGAACTCACTGGCTCCCACCACTTGCTCCTGGGCTACAGTGAGGTGGACACTGGGAAGCACGGGGTGTCCCTTCTCATGCACACCTGGTAGATTTGGGGGAATCCACAGATCCAGACAGTAGATTGCTGGACTTCAGGGCAGGCACCAATATGTTTTCCTGGGCATTACAGGAAAAATAATTCTAGCAAGAAGGGGAAAAAAATCAAACAGAACAGTAAGAGGTCTGAGCCTCCATTCCTAGGTCCACAAAAGGTGATTTTATAAGGCAGGAAGGCCCTGCTTGGCTTTCTCACTACATAACATAAGTACGAACATTCTTAACCTAAACTGCCTACCCAGGTCCTTAGATCTTAGAACCTGGTCTGACTTCTTGCCTTTTCCTGGAACAGATGAACCAAAGCCTTATGGCCCACCCACTTTTAAAGGACAGACCATCACCAGCTAACATACAGGTCAGTCCTGGGCCAAAACTGGCTCAGGAAAGATGCTTGGGTCTGGGCAGACGAGGATAAATGAAAATAAAGTTACTCAGTTCTGCTCACTGTGACCACTGCACCCACTGTTATCCTCGAAGTTGCCACAGAAATGAGCTCATTCTACCTTTGAAATATCCCGGAGCTTAAAAGTTTAAAGCAGGCCAAGCAGATTTTGTGGGGGCTTTTCAAGTTTGACACTGTAATTACATGCAGGACTTTGTGCCACCAATTTCCTCCCAACTATAACATTTTTACATCTTTTTTAAACATACATTGAGGTTAGCTTTTTTTCTTTTTAGTACATGTTATGAAATAAGATATGAGTTTATGCCCAGCCATAGCTACCTTTTTGCCAAAAGGCTAGACCGACACAAACTAAATATGACTATTTTCTTTATCCCAAGTTAAGAATATTACATACCCTCTTAATATACATACATAAACCTAGCTCACGACAACCAACACTACCTGCAGGTCAGAAATCATAAGGAGATTTTCCTTTCATATAATGGGATTAACAAATGTTAACTGACTGAACTCCAAAAAATAAAACTCAAAGGAACAAAACAATTCAAGGAACACCAAAAGGTAAAATAATTTCAATGGTCTTTCTCTTTCTCCCTGCTTTCTTACATCTCCAATTTAACAAATAGCCCATTTCTCATGGCTATAGGCAAGGAGGCAAGGGCTCTAGAGACAGACAATACCAACACTAAGCGTCAGCTCTGCTATTTTTGTAATCAAAATACTAAATACTATGTATATAACATGCAACCTTCACAGTTACTTGGCTTCATAAGCCTTATTCTTTAAAATAAAGGTTAAAGCCCTCAAAGGAATTCTGTGAGGATTAAATGAAGTAATGCAGGCTTAGATAACTGTCCGGCAAATAAAATGTGCTTCATAAATGTTTGCTTGTAGATGTTATCAATCTGCTAAATGTGTCTCCCCTTCAATTCAAGTATTAAAAAACGCCAAGCAGCTTCTGGGCCACACAGTGGCTAGAACCCAGACAATGCAGTGGATTCCATGGAAGCTTGCAAGAGCTATAGATAGAAATGATCATCCACTAAATTCTCACTCAATTTTTACTAAGTCATTACAAATGTTTGGGGAACAATAATTACTGTGACAACTTGGGCCCCTCTTCCTAAATCCCTGCCCAAGGCCATGGTAACATATCACTAGGCCTTTGGCTAATGAATAACGGGTGAGTCCTAATGCCAGGGGAAGAGACTCTGACAGCTCTTGTCCAAGGCAGACGCCTCTTAAATATTACTTATATGTTAAAGACATAAGACATCTACTAGCCTTACGAACTTAATCGATACTTTTCTCCAATAAATATCATTTCCACTTGAATTCCATCTGATGCGTCTTTTCTCTTCACACTCTTTCTTGACCTTCAAAAGTGAAGCGTTCTAAAAATCTATGTTCTTATTATTAAATCTCTCCTTTCAAAGAAAGGAGCTATTTTCTACCAGGGCAGGAATACCGAAAAGAGAGAATGCTGTGTGGGGAACTTTTCAAAATATTATTGAGGAACAGTTTGTAAAACTGTATATCTGAACTTTATAAATAGTAATATTGCCAAAGAGAAAAATGATATTTTTACATGTAGCGCTGTCAACACATTTAAATATTACTTGGTCAGGGTAATTTCCCCTGAAATCTTAAGAGAATAAAAGAAAATATTTCACTAGCATTATTCAGATAAGAGAAATGAAAAAGGAAGATGTATACATGCACACACAGCAACAGAGTCAAAATTTAAACTCAAAACTTCTTTTCAACAAGTTCTTTAGTAAATATCATTGACAGAGCAGTTCATAAACACAGAATCTAAAGACCCTCTCGGCTCAGATTTTTTTTAGACAGCAATGTTGATCGTCTCAACAAATTAAGGCATTTTTGTTTTTGTTGATTTCCTTAGTCTTCAATCATTTGCTACGCACCTTCCCCCACTTAACATTTCATGACATTGACCTCATCTCTTGTCATGGAAGAAATTCATAGTTGAAAGCCTAATGGCTTAGCTTTTTTTTTTTTTTAAGTTTTATTATTTTGATAGTTTATGCTGGGTATTGAGGGGGTGGGGGGAGAGGGAGGGGGTGGAGTGGGTGGTAAGGGAGGGGGTGGGGGCAGGGGGGAGAAATGACCCAAGCCTTGTATGCACATATGAATAATAAAATAATAAAAAAAAAGTTTTATTATTTTGAATTAGTATTCACTTATATTATGAGGGGGTTTCATTGTGGCAGTTCCATATATGTGTACTGTGTACTATGAACAAGTTCACTCCTCCATTTTATTCCCATTCCCCCTCCTCCTTTTCCCGCCTTTTTCAAAGTGTTTGGTGGGTTTTCCATAAGCAGAGATGGATCCCCTCTCTAGTTCCATAGGAGGACATGCTGCTCTGGTAACAAATAGTCATCTATCACTTTGGGGCTTTGCATTTGTCTGTTAATGTATTTCCAACAGAATTTTGTGATATGTAGTTTTTAATCAAGGTTTGCCAAAAGTGACTAGCATGTGAAACACTTTTAGCAAAAGCGTTGCTCTTGGTGAGTCTACATTTCATCTCAGAAATTCTTATTCAGATAGCTTAATCTCCCCCAAGTGGTTATTTTTTAGACTTATTATTAACTATTAAGCTAAAATAACTTGAAATAAATTATTTGTTGGCACCTACTAGCCACCACCAGGGTTAACTAAGCAGCTGACAGCCAAGTTTTATTCTCTCTTAAGAGTGGAATTGTCCTTTCTCACTCGTGCTTCTAAATCAGAAAGAAAGGCTGTATTTGAAAGCTTAGGCCACAACAGGCAAAGAAACCGAAGAAAGGAATTCAAGATTACATTCTGACCTTACGTTTGTCCTTTGTGGCAGTCATCTCTCCTCCTCGTCACATACCTTATCCCTGACCTTTGTACCTCAATGTTATCTCACCATTTTCCTGCTGGGCTCAGATGATAGAGTCAATGCAGAAAATGCTTTGAAACCAGTGCAGGAGCAATGACTTGGTGGTTTTTAATAGTCATTAGGAGGAATTGCAAACTAGAACAATGTCACATAAAGTCCAGCTTAAGTTTCCTTCTCTAACAATGATGCCAAAAGTAAGAATTCTCAGCTGAATGAAGTGGAAATTGACAAAACCCATAAAACTCAGAAATTCAACTAAGTTGAATTCAACCCGCAAACTATGTGCAGCTAAATGCGATTTTGTTTGTAATAGTTAAAGACAATCTTTTAAGACCTGCTTATAGTAATGGTTTCACCTTGTCTGAGCGAGAGCAATGGAGTTCACTTTACCTGATCTGCACACTTACCAAGCACACACACATGATGCATGGGTTGTCAGTGATAAACGGAATTTGGAGGACTTCACCTTCATTTTCACATTTTGCAACAGATCCTGAAATAAAGGGAAATTTTTTTTCATTTCAAACCTTTGCTTAGTATCATTATTACAAAATGTTAAATTTCTACACTGGTCCTTTTCAAAATACCTACCCAAATCAGAAATTCTTAATGAATTTTAAATGATCAAACTCACCCAAAACAAAGCCACCAATCGATTTTAAATAGTTTTATTTAAGCAGGCCTTTTTTTTTTTTAAGAAACCACTGTAATGTATAGATAGATTTCTATTCTCAGATGCTTTAAGCACAATTCCAAGCATCTCACTGGATCGTTAATAATACTCCTCCTTTGTGAAGGCATTTCAAACACACACACACACACCCCATACTAAAAAAATTCAAATGGCCCATTAGGGAAGATTTAAATTTGAACAGAATTCAGCACTGTAGCAATGAACAGGCCTTTCAGATGGATCTGCCTTATATTGTTGTGAGCTGAAATCACTTTTTGAAATGCAATCCTCTTTTCTCTTCTCTTAGAAATATTTTCTTTTCTGCACCAGGTGTCAGTAAAGTATGTCCTTCAGAATAGCAGCCGGGGTCTTCACCTGCCTGAAAACGTACAATTATTATATTCTGCTATTATTACCCTTTTAAAATATGATCGTTTCTTTAAACTCAAGGTCTAGAAAGCCGGTGCTTTAAAAAGAACTGACTGGCACAGTAGACATACATATTGGATTCCTATAGAGTGAGAAAAGAGGATGTGCGGGAAACCACGCAATTTTTTTAATTGTACAGGAGTGGGAAAGATTAAAATAAGGGCTGGGGGTAACATCAAAAGTAAATCAAGGAATTTCTCAACTTCAAATCCAAGAATGTCTGTTATCACTACACAGAGGGTACCAGCTCCTCAGCCGTCAACCTCGTCATCTACTCCCAGCCCTTCCGCCCCTTCCCCGGGCTTCGCTTCATCCCCACGGGCGGCAGAACGGCAGACGCCAAGGTGCGAGCTCCCCACCCTCCCATCCATCCCTTGCAAGCCAGCTCCTCCTCACCAAGTACCAAGCCCGCGTCCCGGAGGGCCGCTTCCTCCCGCACCCTCCCCTACCTGTCAAGAAGGAGGAAGCCAGAGACATGGGGACCCCCGAGCAATTGAGCAGCAGCAAGACGCAGCAGGTAATCCCAGGCGAGCGCCGGCAGGGACGCTCAGCCAGAGCCCTGACGCCGGAGAACCAGAGCATCGTCACCTGGAGGGAATCCCGGGCGACTGCAGGTCCCGCGCCGCTGCCTCTGCTCCGCTGCGGCCGCTCGCAGTCAAAAGGGCTCTGGGCCGGCGTGTCGGGAGACAGTGCGCTAGGAGGGGGGCGGGCGCCCGGCGAGTGGAGGGGGGGGGCGCAGGAGGGCGGGGGAGGGGAGTGGAGGGGTGGGGGCGCCCCGGGAGGAGGGGTCCTGCGGCCGGGCTTGTCCAATGCGGCGGGGCTTTCTGAGCTAGCTGCTTGCTGCGGATCTGCCGGCAGCCCTCCGCGCCAGAGAGGGGCCGGACGAGGGGGCGACGGAGCAGCCGGAGACCAGCGGGGAGGAGCGGCCGCGCTGCCGCCTGCGCTCGGCCGTTCCACCGCCGCCCGGCTCGGCCACCGCGCCCAGCGCTGCGGCTGCGGCGGCGTCTTCCACTCCCGCAAGCCCCAGTCCCGCGCGGCTCGGGCGGCGCGGCACACAGGGGCGCACAGCGCGCCTCGCGGGACCCTCTGGGGGCGCGCGGGTGCAGGAGGGACGGTGCGATCGCCGCGCCTGGAGCACGTCTCAACCGCGTCCAGCCCTCTTCCCGGCCCAACAGAGGTGCCCGGCACCGGGGCACTGAGCCGAGCAAGGAAGGCGCGTCTCCACCGCCCGGTTGCGCGCCGCCTCCTCCCGGCCCTGGGGAGCCACCCTCACCCGGGATGCCGGGGTGCCCTAACCCTTTAAGAGAACAGAAACCGGGGCGCAGGGGCACCTCACCACCCTGTTCGCTGCTGGGTGCCCAAGATTTGGGAAACAACAACGCACCAGATGGAGTGTGTCTCCCCCCCAGCTTTTCACACCCCACTTTGCTTTCCCCTGGCATGGGAGAGGCAATGGACGCGGAGCTGAACGGACTAGGGGGGAGGGAGAGTGTAGTTGAGATCGGTGCCCTGTATTTGTGGGTCTATACGTCCCAACACCAGAGAAGACAGAAGTTGAAACGACAGGCAGTCTATCCGAAAGGCAAACGCCTTTCGTCCTTAAAAAGAGGGACAGTCGTTCCGAGACTCCTCCCTTACAATCCTGGGCTGCTGGGGCGGGGAGGTGCCATTTGACTAATCATTCATTCACGGGCCAGGGAGGCAGGGACCCGCCCGGGCGCTGCTCTGCGACTGCGGCCGCCTCCGCTGGAGCCTCCACAGCTGAGCTTGCGGTCTTCGCGCTGCCCAGGCTACGCCTTTCTCGCCTAAGCAGTCCTGGGGTCGGGGGGTTCGAGCCTTTGATCCCCCAACCCCCACCCCGCTGAATCGGGGTCTACCGTCCAAGCAGTGGCCCCCTGTACTCAAAGGGGATGCAATCCAGGACCGAAGATTTTTGGTAATTATATTTTAAAGGCGTGAGATTAGGGACGGGACGCTTGGCACATTTTGAGATCTGATGATCAGCTGTCTTTCGGGCCCAGTGTGGGACATAGGCTTCCTCTTCCCCAAGAATAAAAGCTAGATACTCTCAAGCCCATCCTCCCAGCGGCGGGTCAGCCTGGTGGATCCAAACAGCCGAGCATCCCCACACACACACACACACCACACACACACCCCAGCGGACGGACCTGAGTCTTCGAGCTGTTCCTAGTCATAGCAACTGTACCTTTGAAAATAAATAATGTTTGCTGACAGGTTTCGCCTAGCTTCGTCTTAACCCTTCCTCGCTTTTTCTGGCTGTTTATTTGTTTTCGTTTTTCGAGTGATTTGGAAGCTTCACTTAATAATTGCAGCAGTGCCAACATCCCGGCACAGCAAAGAGCCCATAGGATCGATCGCATTGCTGTGACATGGGAAAAGAGAGAGGAAAGCTGTCATTAGCTTAGCATGCTCCATTTCCCTCTCAAAACAGATTCTGACTGTAAAATTTAAATTAGAAGAGACAGAGATGATGTGATTGCTTCTCCCCCCACACACACAAATAACACCATAGCCAGAAAATTTCTTGAAAATCGGTGTGTTTAATGTGTTTGCTAATAATGCAGAAAGATGACTTGCAAAAAGTCATCTCTAAGCATAGTTTTGCTTTCCATGGTAACTGATTAAAAAATAAACCATAAAATTAAAACTTTGATTACCACAGATAAGTACAGTCAGTTGGAACCACTATCTTCTTCTTAAAAAGATTCTCCCTGGGTAGGGTTTTTAGATAAAGTTGTTCATCATGACTTAGTTTAGGAAAACTGAGTAAATGAGATACCGAGAAATCTTTTTATTGCTCTAGACTTCAATAGATTGAAATAGACGCACACTATAAAATTGCAAGACATCTCAAGAGAGTGTATGTGTGTTGTTTTGATGTACCTTCTCTGGCACCAGCCACAGATCCTCGCTGTGTGACAAATGTCTTTAGGACAGTACCTAGATGTGTGTGGCATTTCTGTAATGGATGGCATGGTGCTTTGGTGTGCACTGGGATTCTCCCTGTATATGCAAATCTGAAAACCACCTGGAAAACATTTTCATCTGCCTGGAAGTCTTCAAAGAGCAACATGCACAGAAGCATTGGGCAAACCTGGCTCTTCTTCCTGTTTGTCATAATCCACTGCCACCGACGATTTCCCAGGCTGTAGTCTCCACAAATAGGCCCTAGTTCTGAAAGAGCAGTCTTTCCCCAAATGGTTTATCAGAACATTTCCCCATACTGTTCCTGCTGCTATAACTGCCCCTTTGAGCAATAGTCTGTCAGCAGCTAACTGGCCTCTAAGCCAAGCTCAGATGTTCCAGGATGAAAAAGGGAAAAATAATAATAATAACCTTACATTTTTAACTAAATGGTGATGCCATCCAGATTCCCCCATGACCTTGACTGAAATCAAAAGAAGAAAATGTGTTTGACTCTGCTTTTGACATCTTTCACAGATAAGGAGGTAATGGGACCCAAAGACCAATATTTAGCTCAGAGCCTATCCCAGGCTGTCTCTTCTCTTGTTCTCTAAATAAAATGTGTAACTAAAAGGGATACATTTCTGCAGTAGAAATGGTAGAAATTGTCTTTCTCTCTCAAACTAGGTTGCTGGATTCCCACTGAAAAATTCAAGTGAATATACAACTTAGTCTCAAAGTTACTTCTAGAGAAATTATACCAACCTAGCTTCCCAAAAGCAGAAATAAACAGTACCTTCACAAAGAAATCAGAGCAAAGGAATTATGATATCAAACACTAGGGTGGGAGAAGACATTGCGTACATTTATGAGAATTATACTTATCAAAGACATCTGGTTAGGCCTTTAGACTTGATACAGAATTGTTCCATTAATAACCTTAGTCTAGTAAAGGAGATAAAGCATGTTTATATAACACAGGATAAGTAGGAAGTGAATATAAAAGGAGGAGCTAACAGGTCCAAAAGAAGAGATTAACATTGGGTGGTGGCACACGCCTATAATCCCAACACCCAGGAGGCTGAGGCAGGAAGATCACAAGTTCCAGACAAGTCTGGGCTACCTAGAGAGACACTATCTCAACAAAAATAAGATATTAAACTTCCCGGAAAAGATGGCACCAAAACTGAGCTTTGAATGAGGGAAGGACAATTTGGGAATGGCAAAAAATAACAGCAGAGAAACAGGATTTTTCAAAGGAAAGGGGGAGCAGTGAGTCTATGAGCTTACCTGTTGGCTGATCAGGAACTTAATGGGAGCATGGTGAAAGTGAGGACTACATAAGCAGCTCTCGAAGGATCAAACCCAGATCACCAACAGGAAGTCTACCATGAAGCAAGTGCCTAATTTTTCTTTGAAGCATTCAGACATTTCTTTAGAAGAATTCTTTTTGCAGGTGTTTTCAAAAGTCTGGTCATTTCGTCAACACTAGTCACAATACTGGAGAGCATAATTCCTACACTCACATGTTTTAAAGAGTTTGGGTGACTGAGTGGATCCTACACATGAATTGTTCTCTCTCAACCTCCTTAGGAATGACTGCATGATTCGTCTTGAGATAAAAGTAGGAATGCTATTTTCACCTAATTTCTTAAAGTACTGCAGAGCTTAGAGACTATATAAACTGACTCCCTGCCCTTGCCCTTTAAAAGTGAGAAACCTAAGGGTTAAGGGGAAATAACTTGTCCTGGCTCTCATGGCTAGTTCACGGCATCTCCATTTCCAAAGCTTCCCTGACTACCTGATCATGTTGTTTTCCACTACAGCATTCTGTCTTCTTGGATTCTGACTCCGAATGACTACAGGAAAAGACCTGTATCATATTCAGATATGATGGGAATTAAAGTTACAGAGTTGGCACAATAGCAGTTCATGTATTTATTGAACGGAACTGGAACCAGAGATGCAAGTTGTAACACCATAAAAAACAGCCCACAATTGAGCTCCCCAGTGGAACAATGAATTTCTTCTTAGGTCACTAGGCTTAACCATTAAAGAACTTCACTGTCTTCCACAGGTGCCTACTGCCTTGCTTAGTTTCTGATCTTTCAGAGACAGCCAGGTACCTGCCACTGAGGCCAGTGGGAAGCCCCTCAGACTCCTTCAGTGGGCTTTGGTGTCATTCAAAACACCAAAGGCACTGAAATTACTTTTCTGAGAAGTGGAGGGATATGGGACAATGACAATATTTTCATTTCAGTGATACTGGTCTAGTTTTTATATGGCCATTATTAAAATTGAATTACTAATCATTAACCTGATCTTTTTTCACTAAATCATTTTTCTGCATCTTTTGTAACCTTGAGGATCTTTCATTAAGACTGTACCCATTAGAGGTTTATCCATTTCCAAAGCAGGGCATTTTTGATGAGGATGATAGGACTAAGACACTTTTTAAACACAGTTCCATTGAAATAACAAAATTACTGGGCTTTTGTATTTGAATAAATATTGTAATAAATACTACCCCTTCATTCCTTCCCTGGGCCTGACTCACCCCAACTCCAACCCTAGCCCCTGTCTCAAGGACCATGGAACAGCATCACTAGTAATGGGGAAAGGTTTGCCGTTTCCCACTGTTTTTGTTTATAAGCCAAACCAATTGTGTTGGTGGGTCAGAGATGCTCCAAATCTACATTTAAAACAAAGTTCTATAACTTAAAAAAATCTTTAAAATTTTCATTGAAACATCTGAAATATTTCTATGTATTGATTCATTTGAATAAATAAATCACTTTGACATTGGAAGTTATAAAAAAAATCAGATATAAATCAGACTCTGTTGCCAGGTAGGCACCAGTGTGACTCATTTATAGAGAACGATCTCTGAGAAAGGGTCCTCTGCTCCATCCTGCATCTGGAGGTCCCTTCCCAAAACACGTTTAGCTACTGCCAGTTTCTTCTGTCAGAAGGAGGAGTGGACAAAAGACCAGGCTCTTGGGACCAACCCAGGTTACCAAGATATCAAGCAAATGCCTTGCTCCTCTTGTTCTAGGTGTCAACAGGTCTCTTACACGACTTCAAATCAGTCTCACATGGAGTAAGCATCAACAGAGGAGAGAAAATCACTATTGGCTTGGAATGATTAGTCGCAATTAGCCATAGACAGAGAGAAAGGGCTCACTATTACCTACCTAAGGATGTATCTTGTCAAGCTGTCACTTTATGTGATGGCAGCTCTGGCAAAGATTTCTGGCTGTTCTTCAATATCTGTTTTTCCATACTTTCTCTTTTGTACACTGCCTGTGGCTTCTCCACTTATTAGACCATTTTTCTCAGCTTTTTTATAGATAGGCTAACTGGCAGTGATTCCATGACTAACTTTTGGCTGTGGGACAGAAAAGGAAAATATCACTGAAGGAAGGATGTATTCTTTCTTCTTTCCTTTATCCTTTTTTTTTTCTTTTGGCAATATTGAGGCTTGAACTCAGGGCCTCACTTCTGCTACGAATGCATGCTACCACTTGAGCCATTCTGCCATCCCTTTTTTATGTTGGATGTTTTCAAGATAGGGTCTTATGAACTATTTCCCCAGTGGGCCTTGAATCATGATCCTCCTAATCTCTGCCTCCCGAATAGGTAGTATTACAGGCATGAGCTATCACTGTCTGGCTCTCCGTCCTTTCTGATGACTGCAATATGAGCATCATGATCTGTCTGGGGCTCCAAAAACCACTCTGTGCCATAAGGAAAGAAGCGCCAGGGTCATAGTAGAGCAAGAAGGAAGATTAGACTCTCACACCACGAAGTGCGCTCCAAGCCTGTGACTTTCCTTATTAGTTAGTTTTTTTGTTGTTGTTACCTATAGCTAAACCTGAAATCTTTTGAAATATTTGGCACATACCAGAGACAAGGAATAAGTTCTTGATAAATAGCTTATTTACTTGTCTGTTTATTTATTTAATTTGAAGCACTTTCAGAGCCAAGGAACAGTTCTAGGATATTCGTCAACTCTAGTCCCTGTTTAAAAGTATCTGATGTTATTTACCTGTATCTTATGGAATTTAGGGGAATTTATAATGTTCTTTATTACAAAAAAAATTCTTTGTACATTTGCCCAATTACATTCCAGAATTATTCACAGTAGCCAAAGGGAAGAGATGACCCAAGTGTCTGTCAAGAGATGAGTGGACAAAGTGTGTTGTATGCACACTATAAAAGTGAAATTATGACCCATTCGACAACCTGGATTGACCCATCCTTGAGGACATTTGCTAAGTGAAATAAGCCAATCACAAAAGGACATGTACTGTCTTGACTCCACTTATTTGAGACACCTCTAATAGCACAGTTACAGAGTCAGACAGTGAATGCTGGTTACCAGGGGATAGGAAAGGAGAAAAAAGGGGAGTTGCTCAATGAGTACAGAGTTTTACTTTTGCAAGATGAAAGGAATTCTTGAGATTGGTTGCACAGCAATGTAAATGTACCTAACTACTGAACTGTACTCCTAAACACGTGATTTTAAAGATACGAATCATAGCCAGGCAAGGTGGCTCATGCTTGTAATCCCAGCTACTTAAGAGGCAGAGATCGAGGCCAGCCCAGGCAAATAGTTCAAGAGACCCTATCTGGAGCAAACTCAACAAAAAAGGGTTGGTGGAGTGACTCAATGACAAAGCACCTGCCTAGCAAGTGCAAAGCCCTGAGTTCAAACCTCAGTACTGTCAAAAATATATTTATTTATTTATTTATTTATATAATAAATATATATAATGAAAAATTTGTGTTTTACCATAATTAAAATTTTTTAATATTTTAAATTTTAAAAATTAATTTTTCTTTTATATCAAATTAACAAATCGCTGGCAAAAAGTAGAAAATATAAATTATCAAAGAAAGAAAATACATTGTTTTGTAATCTTATTACAGCTTTGTGATAAGCAATTTATGTACATCATCTCATTCAATTTACTCAACAAGCTTATGAGGTGGGGACTATCATAAGCCCCCTTTCATATCCAAGTAAAATTAAGCACAGAAGGTAAGAAAGGTCTCCAAACTCACTCATTGGAGAATTAGTTGAGCAAGATTCAAAAACCAGATAGGCTATCTCCAGAGCTCACACTCTTATTGGCTGCAGTATTGTGGATGCTTTTGCCACTAATTATTCTTTGACAGTATTAGTTTTAGTAATTATATAATACTCTGTTACATGAAGTTACCATAATTCTCCTAAATAATCACCCACCTAGATCATTTCCAACTTTTTGCTGCTATAAAGAATGCTCCAATAAACATTATTTTAATATTCATGTTTATTTCCTTAAGGATAAATTCATTAATTTGTAGACCAAAGTTTTCTGAGTCACATTTTTATAATTCTTCATCAAAGATTGCTTTCACCTTTGGTCTTTGATTTTTTTTTATGCTAAACTGATAGACTTGCTCAAAATGAGACTGTAGACCTCCAAGCTATCCTGCAGTCATCTTAATAGATGCAAAGAATATACACTTAATATAAGTCTTATTAAAAATAAAACACATCCATTCTAGACCTCATTGATTGTGTTTTGTAGATGATTAATTAGAGAAATTTTAAAATAAACAACATTACTTACTTGGCCATGATGTCACCTTTGTGACATCATGTCATGTGTCTATGAGCTGGAAGATAACCACCAGTTCCTACGAGGTTTCATCTCAATGTCTTTCTAAAAGCGGTCTCCTTCAACTTGGATTCTTTTCCTTCCTCAAGCTTCACTTTCCAGAAATCTCCCATTATACAGACATAATCATATTAATGAACAACCAACACCAGCATCTCTCAGAAAGCAGCAAAATAATAAACCCAAATAACCCAGATTTAATTCATCAAAACTCTCCCACCAGCCCTAGCTTAATTTATAGTAGTTTGCCACCAATTGGGTTAGCCAGTGATCATTACAGAATGAATGACCATTTCACCAATGTGGGAAGTATCCAAAGGGAATTCTTTGAAAGTCACCCAGTGACTTAGTAGTTCATCCTAACTCTGTCATTTGACATTCTAATGGCTTGAGGCAAGTTAGCTAACTTTGTGAGCCTTAGTGTCCCCATCTAGTAAGAGGGTGAGATGCTAGCACCTCTGCCTACTTGTCAGGGTTGAATGTGGAATGACTTCATTTTAAAAGGTAACAAATCTGGTAGCTTTTGGATATGAAAATACCCTCAGAAAACATCTAATCCAATCTTTCATCATACAAACTATCCAAAGTTCAAATAAAAATGGGGCATCTTGCCAAAATCTGTGGTAGACATGAATATTTTCCAGAAGAGTATACATCCTCTTTGGGAAATCCTGCTCTAAATGTGATTCTACTGAGTTCTCCCTGTCATTAAGCTCCCCATTCTCAACACACATCTCTACCAAACATGGGGCCAATCACAGACTCTCATCACTTGGATGACATTTATTGGTCCAGGGTTGGGAACATGGCCTCAGCTCTTCCCCTGGAGTTCTAAAACTTGAGCTGAGAAGAAAGTCTCTTTTCCTCTCTGTCTGATGTCTGCCACGTGGTGGGCCCTGAATAAGTGTCAACCAATTTGGGGGTCACTGACAGTAACAACTCTACAAGTGAATGGAGCCAACATCTCGGTCCTACAACACCTCTTAGAAGCAATGCCTCGACCTAAAGGATTGCAGCTAAGCGTGGAGATTTTTAGGCCTTAGAGCAGGAACTGCAAGGGAGGAAAGAGAGCCTGGAGAGCTGGCCTTGCTGGACCCTCAGACTACATGACACATGTATCAGCAGTTTTTGCCTTTGCCTTTGCCCCACTCCAGAGCCTACCCTTATCTTCACAGTCCATGTCAGCCCTTGCTAGGCAAACCTAACAATCAATCTTGAGGCCACTGAAGTCGGTAAATCCACACTTATTGAAAAACTTCTGTGTGCCTACAGGTACTTTGTTTGCATCAGAGGCGCCGTCCTTTCAGTTGGTTCTGAAAACTTCCATATTTCCCACTACTCCCATTTGAGACATTATAGTCTCTAGGATATAGAAGACAGCTATTTACATTGCAGCATTTAAATGTTATATTATATTTGTGGAAATAAGAAGGAATTTGACAGAACCCATCACCTTTACTGAATATTTTAATTGGTGTGAGAAAAAAGTCAATTGCAAGGAAAGGATCTAATTCTACTGCATTTCTCCTCTGTGAGGAGGTTTATAATGAAAATAATGCTGAGCATAAGTTATTGTAGTACTAACAGATGCAATTAAAAGGACCCCAGACAAAACAAACAAGTAAATGACAGTCTATTTATAGGTCACTTTGCTCTTTACAATATAAATAGCTTGTCCTCTGGGCATGTGTATAGGTGTTCACTCTGGGTCACCTGAAAAGGCATTACCTTTTTGTCCTTCAACATCTGGAGCTTCTGATGAACCCCAGACCCAAGTGGTATGAAAAGGTGCTTCTTGGTTGGAAGGGGATCACTGAGTCTACTGCTCTATTCTTATTTCTTAGAGGGCAAAAGATAATGGGCTTGAGAAACCTGGGAAGATGGATGGTTATTTTTGACACTTTTTCTTAATTAGTGTAAGTCATTATTTTCCTTTATAGTTGGGAAAATAATTCTCATGGTACCTAAACTACTCTGATTATTCCTCTAGGTCACAGGGTTTCTAAAGATAATACTTTATAGTCCAACCTGGTTTAAAAAAAAAAGGGAATATTCTTGTAAATTCTATAACAACCCATAAGGAAGTTGTGTTGTATTTTAGTATATAGCCTACTGATTCTCAAAATATTAGGAAAATAAGAAAATATAATTAATATGCAAATAATTAAAGTTTGCTTTGATGATTCAAAGGAACTTCAAGACCATCTACTTTCTTTCAACTCTTGAGTTTCTTCTGCCTCAACAGCTTCTCATTGCCCGGGAGACATTTCAGATGAGAGTCTCAGAGTGGATCCCCATCACTGAATCAGAAGCTGCATTTGAGCAAGGCTTCTGATGATGGTATGCTCTATAGAGCTGAAGAAGCTCTCTTAGCGCTAAGGATGGTCAATTTGAATGTGATGACTAGGGTACAAGGGCAGCACAAGCATGCCCAAATGTTGCTTAATTACTAGAGAGTTTGAGGTAGAAAAAGCCAGGCAGGGTGTCTTCTTTTGTATTATAGTCTATAACATTAATTCAGGCTGGTTTGAATGAATCTAAATAGCTTACTTTACAAATGGACAAAAATTCAGGTCCAAATTGACAAAAATTCAGGTCCAGGCAATAGAAGAACCGCATGTGAAAATTCTGTGACTACATCTTCATTTGAGATGTGTCAATTTTTAAAGTAATAGCTCAAGGTGAGCTGCATGTGCCACGTGCAGACAGGAGCTCTCTGTGACTGTGCATCCAGTGTGGTCAAGTCGCTTATGTGCAGTTTTACACCTGGGAAAGATATCAAAATAATTTTTTTGCAGTGCGTTTCAACTCACGGACTTCGTAATTTGAGTAACCCAGGCTTTAACCAATAGTGTATTGAACTCCTTAACCTTCTTTGAAGTGAGGATAATAACACTGATGATATCTTTCATGGGGATTAAATGCAATAACATTCCCCAAACCAGTCACTCATCGCCTCGCACAAGGTGACATGTCAGTGCACACTTTCTACCCTACTGGTGTGCAACCTTGTCTTACTTTCTTTTTCATCCCTCGTCCCCTTTAGAACTAATGTTTAGAAATGGGACAGAATCATTCAAAACTTGAAGGGAGAGGAGCCAGCAGCTAATGGCGAGGCCGCGCAGGGTGCTCCCAGCCGGGAGGAGCTCCGAGGGCGGCGCGCTCTGTCCCGCTGAGCCCGTAGGTGGCAGCACCGGGACCGGTCGCCGCAACTCCAGCAGTGCCCGCGGCGCAGGGACAGCGGAAAGCCAGGGTCGTCTGGCTAAGCGTGCACCGTGTGCTCCCACGCGAATGAAAGCCGTACTTTCCGAAACCGGTCAAGATTTCCTTTTCCCTTCCCTTTCAGCCTGACGTCTCTGCGTTTGTGCGGCTTCTCTCGGAGGGTGAGCCTGAGCTTGTCAGGAAACTGGCCTTCCATTATCTCCCACCGATTCCTCCTGGTTCACTCAGGTAAGGTAGGACGGCTGTTGAGAGCGGCTGCTGCTTCCTTCTGGCCACCCTGGAGCACCCCTGCCACCATCTACACTGGTAGGTCAAGGCAGGTGCAAAACAAAATGTTGGCAAGCAGTAATACCTGTAACCCATATGTGGTGCATTGCCTTGCACAAAGCACCTCGAATACCTTAATTTATTAAATCCTTTAAATGGGCCATGAGATAGGTAGTATTATCAGTAACTTGCCCAAAGTCATGCGGCACAGCAGGTTCAAAGGCAGGCAACCTGATTCTGGAATTGACGTTTCTAACTTCACATTTCATGCCTCCCAGGGGAAAGAAGGAAGGAAGGAAGGAGGGAAGGCAAGGAGGGAAGGAGGGAGGAGGGAAGAAAAGGAGGGAATGAAGGAAGGGAGGGAGGGCGGGAAGGAGGGAAGGAAGGAATTATCAGGTGAGGTGATTGTTTGCAAATTGAAGCACTCTCAGGAAGGAAATTACACTATCTTTTTCTGAAAAGTTCCTTCTATGTAGCTAACCCTCCTGCCCACAAATGAGCAAGCTCCTTGGCTCTACAGAGGAATGCCTGGGCTTGCATCAAGACAGTGGGAAGGCAGGAAAGGTTGGGTCTAGCAACCTCCCTTTCAGAAAAGCAGGTGGAAATAAAGAAAGAGTTCTGTCAAATCAATAAGAAAAGCTATACCTAGCTAGATTAAGGCCCTACAGGGTTGGTTCTGTGTCACCTATCTCACTCCACTGTCACTGGAAGCCAACTTTCTTTTCTTCCCTGAAAACAGTGATGTAGTACAATTAAATACTTTCACCAGCCTTGGAATCCAATGACCTGGCTCAGGTTTTTATTTTTGCACTTACTTGAAGACCAGTAACTTAACCAATGGTAAACCAGGTAGAGCTGTTTGCACACAGTGGGCACTTCACCCGGGGTTTCACAGTGACGCTTTTAAGTGTTTTCATTGCCAGCCTCTACAAATCAGGAACTCCGCTCCCCTACAACCTGCTAGATTAAAGGCTCTGAAGTAGAGCAATACGGGGTCACTGCCTTACACAATCCTCTGCTAGCTCTCTTTGCTTACAAAAGACCATGCATACTCTTCACACTGACCATCAGTTTACCATGCATCTGTCCTGGTGTCTCATGTCTTCCTGCAGTCTGCATCTCAACCTAGTGAAAACACGCCGCTCATGACTTTCTGCTTCTCGGACTTCACAATCTTGGTTTCCTCTGCCTAGTCCAGTACTGAGCAAGTCCACAACTCATAGCCACACGTGGCTGTTTAAATTAATTAAAATCCATTCACACTAGCTCTATTTCCAGTGCTGGGTAACCACATTTTGGACAATACAGATTAAATCACATTGTTGTCATTGCAGAAAGTTGAATGTGCCTGTGCCGGCCCAGACGGTATGCCTAAATCCTGACCGTCCTCAGGGACCAGCCCAAATGTCACCATGCCACAAAGCTACTTCTGTGCCTTTCCAGCTGCAAATCATATTCCCAAAGCAGCAGAGACCCCGAGGCATGACATAGCCCCTTCAGTGGTAAACAACGTCACCAGGCCAATTTTCTGGGCAACATGTCACTTAAGGAAAGCAGCCCTTTGGTTTCTGAGCCATGTGTGATAGATGGCTGGATATGGAAACTGGAAGCTCCAGGGGACAGGAAATTAATCTTGCCCTAGTATACATAAGTTTGGGGTACCCACTGTGTCCCAAGTATCATTTTAGATACTTCACATACATTATCTTATTTTGTCCCCCCCTCAACTCCATAAAGCAGATATCACAAAAATTAAAATACTCTGACTGAGTAACTTGCCCATGGTCACCTATCAAGAAATAACTAAATCAAATGTATAATCCAGATCTGAAAGTTAGGACCTATTCCCCATACATGCAGCCCGCCTCCCATCAGCCTGTGGCATGCTATTACCTTGTTTCCCCTTCAGAGCTGAAGAATGACGACAGCATGGGGCTGCAGAGGGGTGGATATGCTGAACAAAGACAAGAGTATTGTGGGTGAAACTGCCCAGGCCTTGTATTTATGTAAATGTGTTGCCCTCATTGTCATCTGGTTTCTTAAACTCTATAAACTCCCAGAAGAGAAAAAGCAAGTCATATGGGGCCTGGGAGTAGTCTTAGTATAGGTATGTGAGCTACGGGGAAAGAACGCAGGAGACATGAAACATGAAAAGAAAAGATAAAACAGAAATCCCACTGATGTCTGAAAACAGTTAGCTTAAGAATCTGCCATACTTGTAAATAAAAATGGTTAAATATTGGCAGTTTCCTATGGTTCAATCTAGGAGTGTTTATAATCAAAACAGTGCCTATTTAGCACAATTCAAGTGTGAAGGCTTTTAAACTCCAGCAGACATATCTGGAGCACAGAAGTACTGCCCTCTGCCTGCTACCCTCACCTGAATTTGGAAATATGGCAGTCCCTAAATTATCAGAGCAGAGATGTAAATTCCCCTCCTGGAGACTTAGAGACTGCCCAAGGTAACTCCTGTTGAGGGCATTAACACATCTAAGGAAGAATGTGAAGAGTAGAAAGGGAGATGGGGTAGGTCTGGTAGAGCTGGGAATCAGAAAAGGAGATTCTCAGCCTGAGCCAGGACAGAAGCTGGTCCCTGCTCTCTGGGTACAGGGACAGCTTGCCAAGGGGAAAGAGAAGAACCAGGCTAAAAGCATTAAGATAACCCATCTCAGAGCCTCCTTGCTGGGATTCTCTGATCACAAATAACTCAGCTTCTCTCAGCTTCTCTTGTGGATTTTTCTACAGGAAAATGAATTTCCTGTGCTCCAGTAGCCATCCATCCCTTAAAAGGAAGCAGTTTTGTTAGGGTTGCACAGAAACAACTTCATTTAGGCTCCCATTTCTGGAGAGCAGGCTGTCTTCTTCCTCAGGCAATGGCTGAGTCAGAATGGTCAAAATGAGAGCTGACTCTGCTTGTGTGACAACCTCCTATAGAACCAGAGAAAAAGTTGAATTTCCAGGGTATCTTATAAAAGAGAAGAAACAAGAGCCTATGTTTCCAAATGTGTTTGACTCAATACAAAATTCTTATATCAACATCAGGGTCTAGTACCTTGTGACATTTCACTTCCTCTTAAATAGATGCCCACATAGAAGCAATCGCTATAAGCCAAACTACCTTTGAAATGCTGTTAACAACACATTTCAGAGACAGAAAAAGAAGTGAAGAAAATCTTACCTTTGTACCTGTGAGTGACCACATGTCCTGTGTAAATGGGTTGCCTCTGACCTACAAAAAAACCTCACTTTAGGATTTAAGTGTACATAGAATTTTTTAAATAGCATATGATATTTATTTTAGTTATCTTTACAAAAAGACTTTGAAGTCTTGTGAGAAAGATCTCCATAGGTTCAAATTTGTTTGCTTAGTGATAAATTGCCATTGAAATAAATATTTCTTCCCATTCCATTTAATACTTTTAAATTTTGTATGGCCAAATCGTTTCATCTTTAGAATTTTGTAAAAATCTGGTGATAACTTTAGGGTTTAAACAGTGTGTTTCTATTGCAACTCAACTGTGATTTTTGTAATTAGGTTTTAAAAAAATTCACAGGAGAGCCTAGACTAGGCCTCTTTCATCCAAAATGAATTCAGAACCAGAAAATAGGTCAATTTTAAGTTTAGGACATTGACACAGATCTGTTGTGAAAATACACAAAAGGATTCCCTTTGTTTTCAGAAAAATGTGAATCAAGGGGGCCAGTGACTTGTGTTTTCTATGATTCCTTATTTCAAAAATACTCAACATGCACGGGAATGTTTAAAGTCTAGTTAATATTCAAAAATAACTTCTGAACAGTATGGTCTTTCTTTGAAAGATGGAGAAAATAAATCCCCAGGAAAGGAGCTGACTTGCCAAATCCTTGGTGGATTCTAGCAGGCATCACCATCATTAGCTAAATTGCCTGGCAGCATGTGGAGTCCCCAGCCCTCCCTCCACCTTGGGCTATTTCTTAGCCTCATTCTGGTCTTTCTTCAAACCTCTGCTCAGTGTTAGAAAATCAGCAAACCAACCAGTGATGGCTACCAATGGTCAGAGCACAGAACACAGAGATGAACCAACAATGAACAGCTCTCTCAAAAGCAGAGACCCCTGCTTTCCATTCTTCTCCCTGGGTGCTTCTAGCCTCAGATCTTAGCACTATCTTCAGGGTAACCCTATAACCTACTCAAGGGGTAGGGACAATAATGTAGGTAACTTTTAATCTTCCTACTCTAAGTTCAAGGCTGTTATGTGATCCAGTATGAAGTCAAAATGGATTATTTTGAAGCCTGATTATCAGTGGCTCCCGAGCAGAGTGGATACTCTTAATTTCTTCAGCCTGGTGGTAATTTAAAGAGGTGGTATGTATTAAGTTCACAGAGTAAATGAATCTCTTAAGGTTTGTTTTCAGTGGATGTGAAAATACATATACAGCTTTAGAAAAGAATTGGGTGTCCAGCCTAAGCAGCACACAGAGTGCTGGTTCCATAAGGCCCCATTCTTGGTTTATTGCTCTGTCTTGATAGTCTTAATGATTTTGAACAAAGACTTGGGTCCACATTTTTATTTTGCATTGAGCTGTGCAAATTATACAGATGTTCCTTGACTCAACAATGGGGTTGCCTCTTGATGACCCCATTGTAAGTTGAAAATATTGTTAAATTGAAAATGCATTTAATTATGTAACATGAAGCCTATTTTATGATAAAGATTTAAATACCTCATGACTTATTGAATACTGTACAGCACACTTGTAGAGTGCTTGTGGTTTCCCCTCATGATGTGGGGCTGACGAGGAGCTGCCCAGCACATTGAGAGATCATACCACATATCACTAGCCTGGAAAAAGATCAAAAAGTGACATTTGAAGTATGGTTTCCACTAAATGCCTGTTGCTTTTGTACTGTCATAAAATTAAAAAAAATAGTAATAACTCAAACTATTGTAAGTCGTAAGTCAGGGAATGTCTGCATAATGGGCTCTAAAACTGAGTCCACCCTTGGGTCTTGGGAGCCTTCTGATCCAGCAAGCAGCAGGCTTCAGTCCTATTATTCCTGCATACTTTCACGTTAGTTGGATTTTTGCTCAAGGCATCTCTATCCAGCATATTCTCAAACAAGGGCAGGGCATCCCCGTGACAATGTTTTTCAACAAAACTGGATGATGCAGTAATTGTACAGCAGTCATCTTCATCAAGATGAAAATATGAGCAGGCAGTCAAACAAGTTGTGTCTGTAGCTTGTAATCAACTCAACCTTGTATTTGGGGTTCTACTCTGTGCCAGTTACTGTTTTAGGCACTGAAGACAGCAATGAATAAAAGAGACAACAGTCCCAGATCTCATGGGGCTTATGTTGTTGGGAGAAAGGCAAAACAACTATAAATAAATAATTTTTACAAATAAATAAGAAAGCAACCAATTGTATAAAAAATAAAGCAGAGAATAGGTTGTGATCTTATAAGGAAGAGCTAAATGAGAAGATAGCATTTGAGCCGACCTTCGAAGGAAGGAAAGATGGGAGTCCTGTGTGCTCCGAGAATGACAGCAAGTGCACAGGCTCTGGACAGGTGTGTGCTGTTTAAGGAATAACAAGAAGGGAGATAGAAGGAAAATAAGGAGGGAAAGATGAAGGCAGTGATGGATTAGGAACCTAGTCTTGCACAGACCTAGGCCACTGTAAAAATTTCACTTTGAGTAAGAAGGGAAGTGATTGAAGTGATTGAAGTGCTTGGAATTTGGAAGAGACATGACAAGATTTAATACATTATTCCGGCAGCTGCATGGAAAACAAGAGGCATCCAGAATGAAACCAGGGGTGCACCAGGTGATTGCCAGTAGAGGTGGTAAGAAATGGCAAAAGTGAGGTTTACCTAGGATTTGCTGAGAGAATAATCACAAATAATAAACACAACAAAAATTAATAAGATTGTAGACCATATTTTCCAACTAGTCAAACTTCTGACCAACCTGGCTTCCAATGTTAGCTCAGTTCATCTTCACAATAATCCTGGGTAGGAATTATGATCTGCATCCTGCAGATAAGGAAACTGGAATTCGGTGAGTTACATAAGGGCACTAACTGATAAGTAGAGGAGACATTGAGAAATGTAGATCCAAAATCTCACTGATGCATCATGTTGGCTAGATGCTAAATTTCAGGGTCATTCAGAAAAAATAAGTAAATAAAAGAACAAGAAAGCCATACTTAGGCTCTGCTTAGTGGCTAGCAGGGTTGCTAACAGTGTTAGCATGAGGTACCATAATGCACTCTGTGCTGGGAGAAGGAAAAATTTCCTAACAGGTACTAGTTAAGGAGAAATGAGCTCACCTAGTTCTTTGAAGAATTTTAATGACCGCAGAATTACACCATTAGGGATAGAAATTGAGCCAGACAGATATCTGCTAAGGCGATGTCATACCCAGCCACTTTCACAAAAGGCCAGACTCCAGGAGTCCCTTACTGCTGCCAGGGGTCTAGTGAACTGCATCAGCGGCTCCAGAGTTCACAGGAAACTTTTGCCTGGGGGCTGAATGGACTAAAAGGCATTTGCCATCTAAATGGGAAATGCCAGGGTTGGGGAGGGAGGACCTGTCAGCTACAAATGAAGGATGGGAAAGGGGCTGGGAATGGGACTTGAGAACCCAGTTACCACAGGCCCTGGCAAAGTTCATTTGTGCAGACAAAAGTGTCCTCATCAAAGAATCCCACTGAAATCAGATTCTGTAGTCTATGGAGGACTACCACCCCATGATTCCACCACAGTTTATTGAAATGAAAGAATTTGGCATGAAGGACAAGAAAGGGTAAAGAAACCACTCCCCTCCAAAGAAAACATAAATGAACTGAGATGACGTTCTGGTAACTATTAGTACATGGCAGTCCACCCAAAATGTAGGTGCATAGAAGAACCAATTTGTTATGCTCATGGTGCCTGTGTACCATCATAGGTGAATAACAGTGTAGCTTGCCTCTGCTCTAAGTCTGGAGTCTTCACGGGGAAGACAAAAAGATGTGAAGATGGTGGCTTGATTTGACCTCTGTGGACAAGACTTATCTGGAAAAGTCTTCTCTCATATCTAGTGGTTGATGATAGCCTATAATCAGGCCCATAGCTTGGGAACTCATTTGGGGCTACTGGCCAGAGTACATGTCCTCTTCATGTGGCCTGGGCCTCCTCATAGCATGGCAGCTCCATGCTAGCAGGGCTCTTAAGATGAGTATCCCAATAGACATGCTGATAGCTGTATGGATTTTTATGACCCAGTCTCAAAAAAGTCCCAGTCACGTCTGCGTTTTATGGGTTTCTAGTGTTAATGGCAAAAGTTATTTCCAGAAGATCTTGCACTCTGGTGTGGAAGAATCCAAGCAGAACACGTGGGTGTAAATGGGGTTTATTATAAGTTAAGAAAGGAAAATACAAAGGGGAACATGGTGGACACAGGTGGAATCTGGAGGCCAAGAGAGTGAGCTTCTCTTTTTAGGTACTTGTAAAACTTATGCTAATCTATGGGAAAGGAGGAACCAGGTGATTCCCATCCAATAATCAATGAGCAGGAAGGGGCATGGGCGGTTCCCAGCCAGGTGAGGGGGGTCTGAGCCATCCCTGAGCAACCTACATAGGAGTCTTGAACTTTCGCTACTTCTAGCCTGCCTCACTAGCAAGCAATAAGCCACATGGACACAGCTCCCCTCAATGAGCGTAGTGTTAAAGAATTTGCGTCTGTGTTTCGTACCACCACAGAAGAGCAGAAAACACTGTGATACCTGGGGGGCCTGCAGTTATCTTACTATCTGGAAGATGAATGGAAAAGGGTGGGAGGGACACCAAGCACCAACAGGAAATGCTGTCACCTGTGCTCTGCCTTGTCCTCTCACACTCTCTTTCCTTTCCGTATCCTGGGAAACCCTGTGGATTCTGCCCTACCCAACTTGAGGTCTCTACTGATACATTATTATCGCAGTGCTTCATCACAGTGGACAAGCTCATTCTTTGTTTTTTCCCTAGTCTCCATGCCCCAGCAGAAGTGCATTCTTCCCTGCCTTATGACTGGCAGTGGTTAGAAGTCCAGCTACCCCAAGTTTGAGTCCTGACGCCACAGATTCTTGGCCATCTGACTTTGGACAAGTAGTGTGGCCTCTTGGAGTCTCAGTTTCCTCTGGAAGTTTCCTATGGAAATTTTTTGAAGATTAAATGGATTGATGCCTGGCAGAAAAGTCACTCAGGAAATATAAGCTAACCCGATATTAAGCTGTTCTAACAAAACTCTCTTTTGTCTCTGTAACTACCTTCCTACTCCTTATACTTTGTTCACGGTCTGGCAAGCAGACCACATTCCCCTTCTGGGCCCCATACATACTAGCTGAGTAGCCTTGGACTGTTTCTCTATCCCTCAGCCTGGTTGCCCCACTGTATGGTAGGTAGTAATGCAAGTATCAAGGGTATTTGGCTGGATTAAATGAGATTACACATATAAAGCTGTACTACCATTCCAGGATCTTGTGAAGGATAATTTCTTTCCTCCTCCATTTCACCCTCCACCTCAACCCCATCTTTTCTTCTTTGCTCACTGAAATGAACAAAGGTCATTGTACTAACACTACAAAAACTATATCCCCAACTGCATCTCATAAACCTCTCCCATCAATAACCATTCCCCATTTCCCATTACAGTCTAAATACTTGAAACTTTTATGAGGGGAAGTTGCTAAGAGATAGCAACTACCTGCCCCTAAGAGAGTCAGCAGGACTGCCCATTAGGCTGGGGATAGCCCCATATCACAGCTGGCTGTCTTGCCTGGGGGCCTGGGTAAAGATGTCAGCCAGGCCTGGCTCCAGCCCCCTGGTGGGCAGGCTGACACCTGCATGCTAGAGGCAAAATGCAGCTTACTGTGGGACCAGTTTTTGTCCTGGAGAGCACAGGAGCAGTATTGTCAAAACCTGGGGGTTTCTCATTCAAGAGTAAACTGGGAGTAGCCTGACAGCACATGCCAGGGTGTTAGCCTTCCTCTCTGGGAAGAAAAACCTTAAAAAAATACCCCACCCCCAGTGGGATAGGCCTTAAGTGATCCCAGTCCTCTAGGTAGAGTCTTTGCCCAAATAGCCAGAACAGCCACAAACATGTTCCCTGGCAGCCCAGCAGAAATCACTTCCCCAAAGTGGCTGTCAGTTTTCCTTCGTTCTTGCTTTAATGGAAGGAGAAGTTATTTATCACTGAAAGGAATCTGAACTTCAGTTCCAATGTTTACATTCCTTAGGCCAAGAGAGGAGACACAGCCCCTGGGAAAAGCTGGCCTGAAAGTTGAATGGACTTCTTTCCTCTTGTTTCTTCCTTCAAATTCTTGTAGAGAGCAATGGAAGGTTGAAGGCGTCATCATTTTTCTCATATTACCCTAGGTCTGTACTGGTTTATCTACTTACATTCCTTCAACAAGCATTTAATGAGCATTTACTCTGTGCCTGGCAATGTGATCCATCCTGGGAAACTAAAGATAAATGAAACAGTATCCGGTCTTCAAAATGCTCCATGTGTTTTGGTGGGAGATGGTGGGTTGGCCAGAGATATGAATACCAAAGATACATAAATGTCTTTGAGTACTAAAGTGCTATAGGAGGATGCAGCCTGTGGTAAGAAGTGAGCAATGGATGAGTGGGCATTTGCTGTGTGGGAAAGGAGCAGGAAGGAGAGTGTTGCAGGGACAGAAAGGATGCAAGACCAAAGATAGGAAGTACCATGACCCTCTGCAGGACAACGGGTCCTTGGGGGCATGAAAGGGCAACTGGAAATGTAGCCAGACATGCTGACTGGGCTAGAACATGCCATGCTACAGTCTCTGGCCTTTTCTCCAATTCTCCAGAGAGTTGCCCTTCCAAATTAGAGTAGCTGGCTGACAGCTTTGAGACAGCCTCACCCAAAACCTAGACCTGGTGCTTCCTCACCTTCCCCCCCACCCCACAAAGCATACAAGGATTTATTCTCCAAGTCTTTGGATGGCCTGATGAGCTACACAGAAAGCATTAGGTGGCTTCCAAATTTCATCTGCTTTATTGGTTCAGGAGTAAAAACGTTCATTTATTTTTACAGGACATATGGGCTTGGTGAATTTTTATTATTGAAAATGAAATTCTTGAGAAAATTTCAAAAGTTTGGTTTCACAGCTTCCTACAATATTACATTTGGATTCCGTGTCTGCCAGAGAGAGCTGAATGACAGTGAACCACATGGGTTTCTTTAGAAATAAAAATAACATGTGCACAATTTTCCTTACTTCTCTCCTATGTGTTTCCCAAAGCAATTTCACTTTGCTGTTTCTCAGGGAATTGACATCTTAGTAACAAGTTGGTCAGTTGGTTGAATAAGTAAAGCTGGTTGTTTAACCTGTGATCATTTTGACAAAACAATACTGCTCAAGAGGTGACAAAAGGCTGTACCCTTCTCCCTCCCCACACACCCTTCCTGGATGTTCTTACTTTTCAGCCTCAGATCCCAAAGAACTAGGACCTTGGGTTGTATGCTAAATTAGACCTGAGTTGACATTTACTCTGACACTGGGAATAAGGAGTAGGAGTGGAAGTGGGAGTGTGAATGCTGTAGTGACCTCAGCTCAAAGTGATGGAGAAAGCGTGGACTTTGGACAGAAATGAGCTTGAAAGGGGGTGAGATGACAGAGCAGTGAGTCCTCCAATGGGTTCAGGAAACCTGTGCTACTTGCTTAAAATGGAAACTCCTGGGACCCCAACCTACAGTTCCTGAATGGAATCTTTGGAAGTGAAGTAGAAGAATCTGCATTTTTGTTCAGGACCCCAGGTAAAGTTAGAGAGTTACTGTGAGACAGATTAAGAATTTGGGCTATTGGATCAGATGTGGGCAGGGAGGAAATCCAGGCATTGCTGCTCACATACCAAGTCACCTTGGCAAGTCTTAATTGCCTTCACCTCTAAGATAGAGAGGGTATGGTCAGCTGAAATGAACAGAATTTCCAATATTTAAGAATAAAATGGGAAAATTTGTTTCTCTTGCATAAGGAGATGTCTGAAGAGTAGCACCAGGGTGTGAGGATGCAGCATTAAAAGGTGGCACACCCATCATCTCTCTCTGCACTACTCACTTGTAGTCGGTAGACAGCCCCATGTGTCCTGTCCCAAGACTTTAACTTCCTATTGTATGTGCTGTCATTCCTGTAAGATGGCTCATATCTTTTCTGTAGACAAGGAAGGCAAACACAAATTAGTAAGCAATCTGGAGAACTGGTCTATTCTGCTCTATGTCCACAGATCAATGTTCCTCACCTAGAATGAGTGGCTAGCTACCCTGGTTACAAAGAGTTTCCTGGATGGGATTAACAAGAATAAAAATCAAAACAGGTCAGAGTCAAGGCCTCACTCCAGCCCATCATTACTCAGAAAAGGACTGAGAGCCAGGGTAGGAAGTAGAAGATGAAGGTAATGAGTCAGGAGATAAACCAGAAAAGGAACTGCGGGTAGCTCTAGTAGGAAGCCACAGACCGGCACTACGAGATAACCAGTCCAGACGGTCATCAGTGGCCCAAAGGCCCGCCTAGCAGCCCGACAAAATGGTCCATGCTTCACTGTGGCTTCCCAGCTGCTGCCACCATGGAATTGTCAGGAAATTTGTGATGATTCTTTATTGATTGTCTCGATTGATTTTTGTCTATGGTGAAAATATACTGCAGACACATTAAGTAGCTATTATAGGCAAATTGTCTTTTAATAAATTGTATCAACATATAGGATTTTACAGTTAATACTAACTGGGACCTAGATCTTGTCTCAGGTACTGATGATAGAAGGACAAGATGCAAGTTAAGAAACCAAGCTGACATTTGACCTTGGGGAGTTTCCTGGGTACTACTGATGGACATCAAAGACCTGATGGAATGGATGTGCCAAGTAAGAATGGGTTCACAAGTCTCACTAGGAGATAAAATAGATGGTCATAAAAATCACACAATGATCAATCCTGTAACTTTGTCTATAAAGCATGCAACTTCTGCTACTTTCTAAACTTTAAATAATTGCCAATTTCTCTCCCTATTTCAAAACTCCAGCAAAAAAAAAAACAAAGACATCACTTTGAATGAATCCTTGATTTGTCTGGTTTCCCATCTAAAAACCAGATTGTTGCTTTTGAGAGTTTTGAAAGCAAGAATTCAGTACCTGGCCAATAAGTGTGCTTCTTTCTTCTTTGTGTGAGGTATTTTTTTCTCCAAAATAGAAACAAAATTAAGCTGTGTGTATGTGTGTGTGTGTGTGTGTGTATGCATGCAAGTGTGTGTGTGTATTTATGTGCATATGTATGTCTGTATTTTGGCAAAACTACAAAAGAATGCTTACTTGGAAGCTCAAATCTAATATGCCAAGTCTAAGCCAGCAGCAAAACTTGTCCAACTCTGTTATCAGAACCCCAAAAGAAAGTTTAAATTGGAAGCACCACTTTGCAGTGGTACTAGCAGATACTTCAAGAGTATCTACTATCAGAAGCAAGACTTGGCTATTGTTATTTTACAATTTAACGGGCAAAAAAAATCACAGTTAAGAAAAGTTATCTCTAATGGAAAAGTGCTCCTTTGCCAAACTCTTGAAAATTGTGATTTCAACAGTTTGGCAGTGGAAAAAAAATATCTTTGACAGAAATGAATTATGGCTACAGGCAATGAATACAGAGGCCAATGTCCCAATTGTACTTGAGTTTTGGTTTTAAGGGGAATAATCATTTAGGGCTGGTCACAGGACAAAACTGCACTTTCCTTACACGATATACGGGAAATAGAGTAGCCCTTCCAGTTATTACTGGCCAACACTTCAGCGTCCTCTTGGTACAGAGTCAAAGGAAGTTTCCTGTCCAAATCAACAGAGCCCAGGCTTCTGCTTAGAATAATTGTACTGAATATTGACTATAAGCCAGACGCTGGACTTCCTCCTGCTTTTCTGATTCCCAACAGAGGCTCTGTTCCAAGGCTGTGTTTTAATTTATTTTGTGTTTTATGTTTATGTGGCTTTTTGTTTTGTTTTTGTGGTACTAGAGTTTGAATTCAGGGCCTTATTTGCTAGATAGGTGCACTACCACTTGAGCCACTCTCCCAGCACTTTTGTGAGTTGGGTATTTTTGACATATAGTCTCACCTTTTGCCCCTGCTGACCTTGAACCACAGTCTTCCTGTTCTCCCTTCAGAGTAGCTAGGATTACAAGCCTGAGCCATGAGCACCCAGTTCCAAGGCTGTTTTGCCTATAGGTTACAAGATGGCTGCCTTACCGCAATTAGCATGTGCTTCTTCATTCACATCTAGCAGGAAGGAGGGGAAAATATGAGAAGAAAAGAACACTTTCTCCCAATGTGGAATACAAACCATTCTTGTTTGTATGACTAAGCCAACAATACTGTGCTCTCTCCTAAACAATCACAGATTCCAGGGAAGGACCACAGGCTGCTTTACACCACTCAGGACTGTGCTCTGGAACTGGAGACCTTGTGGATACTTAGATTAAAGGTGTCTGCTACATGATCTTACTCTATGCTTGCTACAATCTTATGCAGCGAGTATGATTTTGGCTAATAAGAAAAATGCAGCTTAGAGATGTTATGGACACGCTCAAGTTTACACACCTGGGGCATGATGGAGTCTGGTTTGAACCAATGCTTATTCAAAGGACACAGCCCAGGCCCTTTCCGGCATCACTCCAATGCCTCTTTTTGTCAGAATGCTATGAAGCTGTGCTTCCAACATTGCCTTTATAAATACTTAATCATCTATGCCACAAAGAAAGGACATGTTCTATTAGTCACATGAATAACAAAGAAAGAAATATAGACCAATGGGATGTAAACAATGGATTCAGCTGTTACTGCCTTTACTCATCTGTTGCTACATCTTAAACTTAATGATTTAAAATAATTACATTCAGGAGTAATTTTCAGAATCAGGCAAAAACATGACTCATACATGTATAAAATGAGCATATGTTAAAATTTAATTTAAGATATAAATTGAGGGGAACAGGTAGATGTTATGACTAATTCACAGGAGAGGTCAAAGAAGCATTCTTTTATATGGAGTAAAGGAATGTCGAAATAAAGGTGGAAATGGAGATAAGACTGCCTTGTGGGAGAAGGAAGTGTGGTCCTTCTGCTGGACTGAATATATCTACCTGTCTATAGACAGGAATTATTTTGGATTGAGATAAGTTGTCTACAAGTTCACAGAATTGTGACATAACTCCCATAGAACTAGAATCTGATAACCTGGAAGGATGTGCTCTGGGTAGTGCTCAGTTTTCCATGGAATCACAATTCTGTCCCAAGATCACAGACATTGCCTTTCTTGTCACTTCACAAGTGGGGCCAGACTCAGCCAGGAAGTTCTGCTGGTTTCTCCCAAGCTTATTCCCATGACTTCAATCATCCGAGGGTTTCACTGAGGCTGGGGAGTTAACCCATTGGTACTTATCCTAAAATTTGTATTTATGTGATTCTAATTTGAAGAGGTGACTGGGTGGCAACACAGAAAGATTAATGACCTTGAAAGAAGATTTTCATTATTTACCTTTCCCCAGAAAAGGGAACACACCACATGATGCAGGGTCACGTGAGGAGTACCAGGTTCTAGTCTAGAGAAGGAAGCAGAAGTGGAGGGAAGGGCTAGACAAATCATTATTGGGGATTTTGGGAAAGGCCAAGGCAGGCAGTGTAAACAGCTTAAGATTGGCTAGTTTGACTTTTTCTGGGGCACTATGGAACATAGGAATGTCCCTACTTTTCTGGTTCCTGGCCCTGGGTTGACTTAGTACAGGGGATCTATTGGCTTGGACTGAAGGTAAGATAAGGAGGTAGGATACAGCATTGATGTGACAGTCTGCACGGGAAACACATGCTTCAGACAAACTGTCTATCACTTCTAGGAGTTAGTTATCCCTGTAAGAGGCCTGAAAAGCTGCTAAGCTGTCAAAGCATCCTATTGTAGAGAAAATTTTTTAAAAAGCATAATTAAAACATGGCTGCCATCAACTAAGTTGCCTCCGTTCTCTTCCCCATGACCTCTAATTCTTCACTAAGATCAAATGAGCTACTTTACATGGATTCCAAGGAGTGAGGAAGCTTGCAATGCCTCAAAATGACAAAATGTCACTTCCAGTGCATTCGGTAAACCAAAGCAAGACAAAGATTCAGGGGTGGGGAAAACGATCCACTTTTTAATAAGAAGAGCCATGAACAATTAGTGGATATATTTAATCAATCCACAGAAATCAATCACATAATTTACCAAATTGTATGGGAATTCCTTGGGTTTTTTTGGTTTTTTTATTTTTTTTTTTTCTTTTATTATTCATATGTGCATACAAGGCTTGGGTCATTTCTCCCCCCTGCCCCCACCCCCTCCCTTACCACCCACTCCACCCCCTCCCTCTCCCCCCCACCCCTCAATGCCTAACAGAAACTATTTTGCCCTTATTTCTAATTTTGTTATAGAGAGAGTATAAGCAATAATAGGAAGGAACAAGGGTTTTTGCTGGTTGAGATAAGGATAGCTATACAGGGAGTTGACTCTCATTGATTTCCTGTGCATGTGTGTTACCTTCCAGGTTAATTCTTTTTGATCTAACCTTTTCTCTAGTTCCTGGTCCCCTTTTCCTACTAGCCTCAGTTGCTTTTAAGGTATCTGCTTTAGTTTCTCTGCATTAAGGGCAACAAATGCTAGCTAGTTTTTTAGGTGTCTTACCTATCCTCACCCCTCCCTTGTGTGCTCTCGCTTTTATCATGTGCTCAAAGTCCAATCCCATTGTTGTGTTTGCCCTTGATCTAATGTCCACATATGAGGGAGAACATACAATTTTTGGTCTTTTGGGCCGGGCTAACCTCACTCAGAATGATGTTCTCCAATTCCATCCATTTACCAGCGAATGATAACATTTCGTTCTTCTTCATGGCTGCATAAAATTCCATTGTGTATAGATACCACATTTTCTTAATCCATTCATCAGTGGTGGGGCATCTTGGCTGTTTCCATAACTTGGCTATTGTGAATAGTGCCACAATAAACATGGATGTGCAGGTGCCTCTGGAGTAACCTGTGTCACAGTCTTTTGGGTATATCCCCAAGAGTGGTATTGCTGGATCAAATGGTAGATCAATGTCTAGCTTTTTAAGTAGCCTCCAAATTTTTTTCCAGAGTGGTTGTACTAGTTTACATTCCCACCAACAGTGTAAGAGGGTTCCTTTTTCCCCACATCCTCGCCAACACCTGTTGTTGGTGGTGTCGCTAATGATGGCTATTCTAACAGGGGTGAGGTGGAATCTTAGTGTGGTTTTAATTTGCATTTCCTTTATTGCTAGAGATGGTGAGCATTTTTTCATGTGTTTTTTGGCCATTTGAATTTCTTCTTTTGAGAAAGTTCTGTTTAGTTCACGTGCCCATTTCTTTATTGGTTCATTAGTTTTGGGAGAATTTAGTTTTTTAAGTTCCCTATATATTCTGGTTATCAGTCCTTTGTCTGATGTATAGCTGGCAAATATTTTCTCCCACTCTGTGAGTGTTCTCTTCAATTGGGAATTCCTTGTTGATATGGCCAACTCATACACTAATTGACAGATTTCTTATGAGAGGAGCCATGCCTTATTTATCTTTGTAACCAACAGCCTATGATGTAGTAAACACTGTCAAAGCCAATAGGTGGGAAGATCATTCAGATGGATAGAATTTAATGAAAAAAGGTAGAGAAGCAAGAAAGTACAGACCAGACATGGCATTTATCAGACATTGTCCAATTTGATAGATGTTGGAGATTAGAAAGCAAAGTTATGAGAACCTTGTATTTGAGACAGAGACATTGGACTTAGTTCTTGGGACACCGGAGACCATGAATTATTTTTGAATGGGAGAATGACTAGTAATCATTGTGTCTTTGAGCTTGCTAAAATTAACTGATGACTCAGCCGTGGGGTCAGTTTAATCAATTTGCCATAACTAAGACAAAAGCTAGAGGTCACACAAGGGCCACTTAATCTTGTAAGGAATACAGTCAGTCCTCTGACACATTAACCTCTTCACTTATCAGCACTATCGCAAAATGACCTAAGTTAAGTTGGTCATTTAAAACTGTCCAGATTTTTCCATGGACTTCTTTAGCGTCTCTTAGAAAAAGCTACAGGTTTCTCATCTCTTCAACAGCAGAGAATATGTCACAGTGAAAGCACATCTCTGGCCAAATTCTGTTTCACAGACAAGCAATTATTCACAGGTAGTCACAAGAACGTCATGCTATCACCTTGTATAAGCTCAGGGAAGAATCCCAATTTCCCTAGCCTCCTTGACAAGTAGCTTACTTGAAGCTTTTACTTGGGGCAAAGGCTACAGTGTTCCAAAAGTAAATCTTAGCTAACCTGAGTCCAATCATACCCACCATCCCTGTACGTCATGGCCAAATTCAGGACTGAGCATGAGTCCTGGCATAGAGCCATTTGTTAGACTATTGAGTGCTGATCCTACCCTATGATAGTCTATGCCTCTTATGTGCCAAGGCAGAAGTACTTTATTTCCAGCTGACTCATATATTTTTAGACGACTATTTTCAGATGTATAAGTGTGCTTCTATTTTTATTTATGTTACTTAACAAGTGCTTCCATACACATGTTTAAATACCTTTATTGAGATAAAATTCATTTGCCATCTAATTTACCTATTGTAAATTGGATCAATAATGATAGATTAGAGCATGACCTCTGTAGTTCTAGTGTATTAGCCAACTACTGCTGCAAAACAAATTACACCAAAACACAGTGGCTTCAAACAACATGTATCTTGCAGCTTCTGTGGGCCAGGAGTCCAGACACAGTTTAACTGGGTACTCTGCCTCAAGGTCTTTTATAAGCTGTAATCCAGGTGTCAGTTGGGTCACCTGTGATCATCTCACAGCTCAATTTAGGAACAATGTTTCCCCAACAACTCACTCAGGTCCCTGTTGTCAGGATTCAGTCCTTCGTGGGTTGTTGGACTAAGAGTCTCTGTTTCCCTCTGACTGGAGGCTTCCTCCAGTGCTTGCCATGTAGACTTCTGTAGCACAGAGCTTGCTGCATCAAAGCCAGCAAGCCTAGGAGGCAGGAGACAGTTCGTTAGCAAGGTGAGGTCACAATCTTTTATAACCTAATCTCAGAAGTGACATCTCATCATTTTGGATGTATTCTGTTTGCTAAATCAAACTGCTTAATGTAGCCCACACTCCAGGAAGGGACTGCCAAGGGTATAAAGACTGGGAGGCTGCCTCCTTCATCTTGACCCTTTATTAGAGTCATGTGCTTACCAATCACTCCTGTTCAGGGGGCTTCAATTAGTAAGCAGACCACCCTAGGGTGTATAAGTAGGTTAATATAAGTATTCATCACTTTGAAACCTACCTTGGAATATTTTGAAGTCAATTACAGATAATATAACAGGCAATGCTACTCTATTTGTCCAAGACAACAAACCACATATTTAAGAATGTGATTGAAAATCATTTTATTGCTCAATATGAGTTCCCTGTGATCACTGACGTTTTTCTTTAGCTTCCCAGTTTTAAAGGCCTTATTTGCATGTATGGCTGGTGGGAAATGGAGGGCAGGTAATGCTGCAAGAATAAATAAATTTCAACCTTCGGAAATTAAGATTATTTTTAGGATTATAAAAGCTTGAAATCAACAACAAGCAACACAAAGTCCCCGTGTATTTACTGAAGTTCCCAAAGTTTTACCTGGAAAAAAGACAGTTGATATTGAGGTCATTCGTTCTAAGAAAAGAGTAAAAAAATTTTTGTCTATCTTGAATACAGCAGAGAAACTAAAGCAAAGCAAGATTCCTTCTACTGGAAATAATCTACTCTCTTTGGTGTTAGAAAACACCAGACTGCACATTTTGACAAAAAATTAAATATACTTATTTGAAAAGTAATTTTTAAAACTATCATAAAATCTGTAGCAACTTCTATGATGTGATTTGGCTTGTGCTGTAAAATCTTCACGTGGATGAGCTCTCAAGCGAACCTCTTCATAGCCTGTGTTGTAAAGGGCAAAGGAAGGAGAACACCCTGGACTCCCATCCAGCACCAGATGAAGTTTCTTGGAAACATAGGACATGTTGTTGTCCATTGCTTTATTCAAATATGAGTTGGATAAAAAAATCATTCTTGGGGTATACAAACCACAAAAGGCTTTTGGATGGAATACAACCTCCAAAAATTCAATAATTCCAATCTTGCAAAGTTTCAATTGGACTCATGTCCTTATAAAAGTCATTTTTCTTCAGTTTGGCAGTGTCAAGGTCACATCTAAAGTAGACAGAATGCAAACTTTCAAATGGTATCATAAAACAGCCAAACCCACAAAATTTTACATTATTAAGACAATATATTGCTCACGCAGTGTCATTAGTAAAGTCTCTTGATTCTAACAACAATAACAAAATTGTAAAATGGCTCAAATGAAAAACCAAAAAATTATACTCCCATCAGCTTTTGGAAGAACAGCTGCTACCTAACCAGCCATAAGGTGAAGATTTCTGTTTCATTTCATATAATTGCTAGCATTTTGATAAGTGTCAGATCAGAAAGTGCATACAATCCAGATTGGTCTATCCCATAGACTACGCCTTCTTTTGATAACCTTGTGAAGTCAAGGCAGTCCCTGGGCTTAAAGTTTCTTTCAATAAGAAACAATGGGATCTTTATGCAGTTATTCATTTTGAGATATAAATAACCAGAATCCCAGATAAGAAAATCATATTTACAGCCCAACTTTATTATTTTAAAATTGCTCTTTTTCCCCTTCAGCAGGTCAGCTGACTGAGGATTGCTGGAAATTCCTGTACATTTTATCATGCTTGGGTCAGCAGTATATTCTTGGCTTCACAAACACTGATGTTGAAAATTGAACATCTGGGCTTCCTTTCCCAACACCCCCATAAACATCATTTCTCCCCCAAATAATCAACACTTCCTCCTGTGTCTTTCTGGCTTGCATAGCATTCAAAATTTGAATTTGGTGTATTTATATTTATTTGAATTTTTTGGAGCCAATTTGATAATATTTCCAGTTCTGAAAACCTCTTAGAGTGTCACTTCCTGTTGTTCCTTTTTATAAACCACTTAAAAGCAAAAGCAAAGATCATTCTGATGGATTGGATTAACTGGTCACTAGTAAGAGGAAGTATATCAATCCTCAGGATCAGAAATTTATTTCATTCCTTTTGCACAGGATGGTTATTCTTTGGGCAGATCTTAATGGAAATCTTCCCAGAATGATGTTCTAGATCTGGATGTTTGGGAACCTTGGAAGTGAATGCAAAATGCAGTATGTATATGATATGATATTTCCTTTTTCTTGGCTGCAATCCGTTCCTCAAAGTGGTCTATAATCTAATATTTTGGGAACCAGATTTCTAAACCAAGAAAATTGCTCACTTACTATTTATGCACTCAAATTCCCTCCTTGGACCTCTGCACGGTGTGAGGGATTCTGCTGAGTGGAAATGCGTTAGATAGAGCACAGGGAAGAGGCAGTTCCAGTGATCCTATCGCATTCCCAAATACATCTGAAATATGGAATACAGGCATAACCAGGACACCTTGAATTTCACTTGCATCTTTTAATACCATTCATTTTCAAAACAGTTTTCTCTCCTTATTATAATGAAGTATTCTTTGATAATTCTTACCTCTCTTATTGAAGCTTCCTTTAAAAAGCAGGATTTAAGTTTTATGTGTGTGTGTGTGTTTATGTGTATGTGTGTGTTTTCCTGATTCTCTACCACTAAGTTTTGCTATAGTTTTTAAAAACTAGAAGGTATTATTTGTAGTGTTTGTAGTGAATAGTGACTAAATGTTTGATCAAAAATGTATTTTCTACAGGCTTTTCTAGGGTTATGGGGATGTGAACAGAACACAATAGAATTCACTTCTGCTGTTTCATTTTAAAATAGGTTTGAGAATAGAAATGATACCTTTTTAAGTGAGATTGAACTTCAACTTTTAAGTGATGCGATAGATTTTTGAAGGAGCAAGCCTGTGTGCCCGGGACCCAGCATCTTCTATGTTTAAATTGTTTGGTATAAATTTGGGGGGGGCTCACATTTCTACCCAATGTCTTAACACTCAGATTAAGACCACACTTACACATCTTTTTGTTGTTTATGAGCAAATAAATGATACACTAACAAGAAAAACAACTTTATTTATAGTACCAACAAAAATGGGCAATGTGATAACTCTCACTTTAAAAATAGTATCATTTTACCTTTGTAAACTAGCTTTTTTTTTTTAAAGGAAGAAAGTATGTGCTTTTCAAGACAGGGCTGTTGGAACCACTGGGTGAGTATATATTGAATGTTTTACTTTCTTTTTTCTGTGAGACAGCAAGAAGTTTATCCAAATAGAACCATGCTTCTACCACATAAATCATTCAGAAAATCTGGTAACTTTCCATGTGATTCAGTTAAATCCTTTAAATCCACGGGAGAATGTACTTGCTTTTGGCATATTTCACCATATTAGGAGGAAAATCAGCCTCCAGGGACATGGTGGTTAATGAGAATAGGCCAAGCAGATGTCCCAAACTCAATTTTGTCAGCTTAGGCATTTTTAGATGGTGTTTCTCTTGGTCAAAAGTTCCTCGAGAAGTTTCCTCTCTGTGTCCTCAGTACCTCCTTAGCCCCCCTCAATTCTTTTAAAAGGACAGAATCTTTCCTGTCGTTAATGAAGATAAGGCTTAAATGCAGAGGGAAGTTAACAAATTGAATTAAACCCATACTATGTACTTCCAGAGTGTATGGGTTTGAGAGCACAGGAAGACATGAAGTCAAACAAGAGGAAGGTAGAAGAAAAAAAGACCTTCACTAGGAAGTGGAGGGATTTGGGGAAGTAAACCAAGTTTTTCTACCTTTCAGTTTTGCCCAGACTGGCCCAGACTCCATGTGTCAGTGAATTCTCTGAGTTGAGATGGTGATTGGTTTCATGGGTAGTACAAACCCTAAATTGAATCTTAATCCAGAAGACGTTTCCACTCCCTCCCCACCACTTAGTAAAGTTTTATTTTTCAGAATGCACAGTGGGTTGAACCTGCTAGTTTATCTTCACAGCGGTTGGGGCAGCACCCCCTTGGTTTTCTGGTATAATGACTTGAACTCTATGCCTTGAACCCAGTTTGATGAGTACTCTCCACAGAGCTTCCAACAGGCTGCCCTGGCATGGGACCTCCAATCTTTAGTCTCCCAGAAATCACAGCTGGGATGATGAGCTGGGAACCTCCTTAGAGTTGACCATAAGCAGCTTTGTCATAGGTTACTTAGCCTGTCCCAAACTTGGACTGTAAGACACTTCTTTTTGGTCCTGCCCCCAGATTTGTTCACTGTGTCTTTGTCTCTCTTGGTCAGCCTCTTGGCACCTTTCTTCTTGTCATCTTGAGGAACGTTACAAACCTTGGAGAGCATCAGTGGTCACAAATGCCAGTCTCTGTCTCTTGAAGTTTTCTTATGTAAGCAATAAGGAAATTCCCATAAGAGAGGTGTCCTGGTCTTAAGGAGACTTTACAATTCTTTCATGGTGTTCAGATCATAACTGTTACAGTTTAGATCGGAAGTGTCCATGTGCTGAAAGCTTGCCCCCAACTGGTAGATCCAATCATAAAGAGGTGATTGGATCATGAGGTTATGACCTAACGCATGGATTAATCCCTGATGGTTTCATAGTTGTTGGCATTTTCGGGAGGTGGCAGAAATTTCCAGAGGTGGGAGTCAGATTGGAGAAGGTAAGTCACTGGGGGCATGTTCTTGGGGATGGTATCTTACCCTAGGTCCCTTCCTTTCTCTGCTTTTCCCTCTCCCTCTGTGTCTCTGTTTCCTGGCCCACCATAAGATAAGCATCTCTGCCCCCCTATGTCCTCTCTGCCATGATGTTCTGGCTCATTTCAGACCTAACAATGGAGCTCACTAGCCATGATTGAGACCTCTGAAAAACAAGCCAAAATAAATCATTCTTCTTTAAATTGTTTCTCTCAAGTATTTAACACAATAACAAAAAGTCTGACTACAACAATAGTATGCTTTTATTTTAAAGTAAATGTAGGGGGGTAAGGGAAGGGGCGGGGGGAAGGGGGGAGAAATGACCCAAACATTGTATACACATATAAATAAAAGAAAAAAAAAGTAAATGTAAATGAAATGGAGGAAGAGAAAGAAAGAAACCAAGTCAGGGGTGAAATGCCATTCATTATAAATTATAATTATAAATTATACTGATGCCACAAGGAATTATTTCCTCTGAAAGAGTTCACATACTCAAACCAACCAATGGCGGTATGTTGTAAATATTTCCCAGCTCCATGGATTTGAGGGCAAGTTTTCAGAATCTTGTGAGGGTTCTCTGCTAAAGGTAGTGTCCAAGTCCTATTCCTCCCAGGATCACATTGCTCATTGGTCACCCTCAGTCCCTGGGGAGTTTCAAAGTCTGTACTTTTGGATGAAAGAAGATAAAGGAAGGAAACAAAAAGGGAATATTTCAGTGTGTGGTCTCTCATTCTACCTTTATTACAACCTTAGTAGTTCCTGATGAGTCCTACCTCCTTTCTTTGTTGCCCATTTCTGCCTAGAAAATTTCCCAGAGTAGAGCTATGGGATTTGTAGAATTTCTACCTATATGCTGATCTCTTTTGAAATGCAACAGACCTATTAGCAGGGAAAAGAAGGAAAGTATTGCTGGCAGTTTAACCCAAGAGGAGGGGCAAGAGTTACCTAACCTAGACTCCCCAGGCTTCATGTTGGGGCTTATTCTTCCTTAAATCAAAACATGGACTGTGTCCTGAGGTCTGTAGGGAAGGGATTAATTAAGGTAATATGGTATAGCTTTGTTGTGGAGGAGAGAAAGAAGAAAATAGAAGGATAAGAGTGGATACCAAGGCATGCACTACGCTTATCAACTCAGTATATGGAAATGACACATCCTGGGTCAGAATTTCTCTTTCAAAAGTTAGCACTTAGATTAATTGCCCCCTCCCACAGCAGCCCCAAGTGCTGCAAGAATTGGACTAACCTAATGCCCCACTTAGCATACATATTTAAATTCTGGGGCTCCAAGCCAAGATATCCCTGTGGACTACCTTATCCTTTGTGAATTGAAATTACAAACAGATCTTAGGTAGTAGATGGGCATTTTGCACAGAAATTTTCTTTGATGCTAAGACTGATTGGGAGCTCTTTGTTCCAGTGTCTCCCAGGAATTTTAACACAAGGCAAACTCAAGGATCTTGAAATACATGGGGGCAATCAGTAATCAGGACGTGGTGTGGTTTCTGTAAAGATAATTGATGGGTGATTACAGTTACCAAAGCAGGGAGTAGGCAGAGTGTAGCATGCGGGGATGACCAACACACGCACAGTGTACTACTGTTTTCCTCTCTGGAGGTGGTGACAGCTTATGAAATTCTAGCTTCTGCTGCTTATGCAATGGAAGCGGACCAAAGAATGTTGTTGCCAACCTTCTCTTTCTCCATTAGCTTATCTGCTGCCACCATGGGTAGGAGGAAAGATGAGTTTACTAATATTTCTGTTTACTTGGTGTGGGTGAGGGCAGGGAGCTGGCATATACCTGTACATACACTCATATTAAGTTGATTGGTTTTATTTATTTTTTATTTATTTTTCTTTCGCAGTACTGGGGTTTGAACTCAGGGCCTACAACTTGAGCCACTCCACCAGTCTTTTTCTTGTGATGAGTTTTCTCCAGATAGGATCTCAAGGACTATTTGCCCAGGCTGGCTTTGAACCATGTAATCCTCCTGATCTCTGTCTCCTCAGTAGCTAGGATTACAGGCGTAAGCCACTGGTGCCTGGCTGAAGCTGACTGGCTTTAAGTAAGCATGAATACCTAGCTGAATGTTACCTTACCCTCTGTGTAGGATTGTTTTCAATAGGGCGAATAGTACATATTCTCAAGATAAAAAGAGATACCTTGGTATGTAGCAAAATAAGAAGCATGGTTGTACAGAACCTATACCTGGGTGTTAACCTGTCCACAAGTTCACACCAATAAACTGAGAGCCCACAGTCAAGGGTGCTGGTTAAGAGCACGTGTGTTCAAGCCAGATGGCCTTGGATTCAAATCCTGACTTCTGTCTCTTAAGGGAGTAAACACCTTTGGGGTCTTCCGGAAGGACACTCTGAGTCAAAGATTGAAATTCAAAAGATTTATCAATAAAAAACCTGCAGGAGAATATAGTAAGATTTGAGAAATAGCCTAGAGAAGGGAAAGAAGCAAAGTAATGTGATTTCAGTGAAAGACTAGCCTCAATCTGGTTCTTAAAGAGCTCCCATGTATAAATTATCCCTCCAGACTTTATCCTCAGGCAAAGGAAACTGGGCTTTTGTACTTGTTCATCAACAGTCATAAGCTAGTAGATGATGGTGTAACAGGTACTTAAAAGACTGCTTTTGCTGAAAAGTACTGACTCCTTACTTGGGCCCACAAATTAAGTGAAAAAGCAGGGTAAAAGCTAGGCACCCTAAGTGAAAGCAGGGTAAAAGCTAGGCACCGCAGCCTGTATATCTTGTGTCTGTGTCTTTTACTCTGAGCCATTCTCTCCTACAGTCACTTTGCAGCCATCATGGAATCCAGGAGGGATTCCAAGGACAGGAGACAAAGACCAGGCATCAACAACTCATTGTAAGATGGCCTCCTATGACCACTGGAACACAGCTGTGACTAGGACTGTTTAATAATTATGTAAATCCAAAGAGAATGTCCACACAGGAAGATGGGTTGAAGCATACCTTTCCTCTTTCAGAGGTGTGCAGCGCAGTCGAATAAACCTCCTTTTTCTGCCCCTCAGAGAAATTGCCACATTATTACTCTCTTTATTTGACATGTTGAGGTGACCTATGAAACCCAGGAGTTTGGACCTGGGGTCGAAAAATCTTCTATAACAGCAGTTCAAGGAAAAAAAAAAATCCCTTGGTCACTGGGTACAGCTAAGGTGGCCCACAGGAATGTCTCTGAAGAATTGCGCAGCCGCCAGCCACTGGCAGCAAGGCACATCAAAGTTAAGGGTGGATTATAATGCTGGGGAAAGATAGCCTCTCTGGTTATGTTGGTGAAGTGCCTAAAGTATCCACTACAGTGAATATGGGCACATAATTTCTCTGGGCCTCCCTTCTACAGTAAACAAGGATGTTCTGATCAATCTTGTAGAATTGTTGTGATAATAAAATGCAGATACCATACATAAAATGCTTAGAACCTGATGTAAAGTAAATATAATTGTACCTTACCTTCTCCTGTTAGACTATGAACTCCACAGAGCAGGGGTAACAGCTTTTTCAACATCATTGTTTCCACACCCCCTAGAAAAATGTCAAGCACATAGGAGACCCTCAGTAAATGTTTGTACAGCTTTATGGTAAAAAACACTATCAAAGGGATACATAAGGCCTTGTCAAAGAAAATTAAGTTCCACTTGGATGGAAATAGTGGACCCAGAACAATTCAAAAATGCTGTGTTTGACAAGGATCAGAAGCTCCTTAAAACTGGCATGCTTTTCCTGACCCTCCCAGGCTGGGTCAGGAGTCCTCTTGGAACAGCATCCTTTCCTGGCCCCCAGCAGAACACCTGCTGAACTCTGTCAAGATGACCTGCTTCCTTCTCCGTGCCTGTCACTGTACCATGAGTTCCTTCAGAGCAGAAATAAGCTCTCAATGTTCCTAATCTTAACACCTCACCCATAACCATTGCTCAGTGAGGGAATGACTGAATAAATCGCCAGGAATGATGAATGCTGGGACTATGGAAGCTTCTCTCACATCCCTTAGCAAAAGTTTTTGTTATGATGCAGATGTAAGTCCTATGTGTTATAAAAATATAAGCAAAATCAAAGAGAATTACTTTACAAATGTAGGTGTCACAGGGCTGACACAAAAAAGATGCATTGAAGAAATAAAGGTCTGCCATCTTCTGGGCCAGGGACCCAAAATAAAAAAGGCCAGATGGAACCAGGGACAGAAGACAGACACCAAGAACCAGGCAGCTGAGTGGATGGTAGTAGACAAGACACGGAATAGTATTGTGTGTGATGGAGAGAGAGGGAGGATTGAAAGGAAATGGTGAAATCCAAAATAAGAGATCAAAGGCCAGTCAGGAGAAAGAAGAGGAAGAAGATGGAAGGGGGAAGAAATGTCAGTGAAGAAAGAATAACCAGGGACCAGAGTTTGTATGCTAGTTACAGCCAGGATAGGAAAGGGACAGGGGGTAGTAAAGAGTGACAAATTGAATGCAACTAACTGGTAGTAAAGACAGAAACTTTTAAGATTTTCTTCAAAGAACTGGTAGATTCCTTAAATTCCCTATATCCTTGACTCCTCAGTTGGCTCCAGTTCTCACATTCTTATGTTTACTTGTACAATAAAAAATTGTGTCTTCATATTAGTATATTCTGGACAGAGATCTTACTTTCCCCAAATATGTTCCTTCTCACCTTCAAGAAGACCAGACTAGGGCCAGGCATGGTGGCACACTGTGGTGATAGTATACACCTGTAATTCCAACTACTGATCATAGTCCCAGGCTAGCCATGGGCAAAAGCACAATACCCTATCTGAAACTATCTGAAAAGCAAACTAAAGCAACAAGGGTTGGGGGCATGACTCAAGTGGTAGAGTGAGTGCTTGCCTAGCAAGCACAAGCCCCCAGATTCAATCTCTGAACCACCAAAAAAAAAAAAATGACCTGATTGGCCTCCTCCATAGGATCATATTTCTAACCATCCATCTATATTTAGTCAACAAGACAATTTCATCCACAAAGTTTTTCTGTATTTGTCCTCTGTATCTAGGACCCATGGTTTGGCAAAAGAGTTTATCACCTAGTTCTGCCCAATGATCCCAGAAAACCAACATTATGGAATTCTGAATGAAGGAAGAACAAATGACCAGATAGCCTGTGGCCAGAGTGGAACAGTATCAACTAGACCAGTGTGCTCTGTTGGGCATCTGATTCATAGACTGTTAATAGCTTAGTATGATGACAAGTTATGGAAAGTCAGCATTTAACAAAATTCAACAGCTTTTCTTCTTATGAGGCTTTTCAAAGGTTATTTCCAAGTTGGGAAGACAGCATATAGTATTTCCCAAATTTATTTAGTAATGAGTGCTTTTTAAAAATTGATATATAGTATTTTATTTGTATATACTTATGGATGCCATAGATAGATAGATAGATAGATGATAGATAAATGATAGATAGGTAGATAGATAGATGATACACACACACAATGTGTAATGATCAGGTCACAGTAGTTGGCATATCTATCACCTCAGATATTTATCCTTTCTTTGTGCTGGGAACATTCAAAATTCTCTCTGCTACTATTTTGAAATTTCCATCAGTTGTTGTCAACCACAGATATCCTACTATGCTATTAACCATCCTCTCTCCATCCTCCTAAAATGAGACCATTTTCAACTGAGCAACTATCTCTCAGGATGAGTTCCTGGAGAACACAACTTTGGAATCACTGGTATAATCTCTGATGGCAGAGAGAGGGTCTGTGGGGCCTCAGAATTTCCTATATGGGTGGAGAAGCCACGTACCTGAAATAATTTCTAACAAATATGAAAACACTTAGTTCCCTTTGGGTACTTCTTACCAAATTCTAAGACTACATTAATCTTAGGGCTGGGGATGTAGCTCAGTGGTAGAGCACTTGCCTAGAGTCCATTTTTTAGGTAAGGTTATTACCACTATAGACAGAGGCAGAGATGAAATTCCAAGCCTAGAGTTTTTCCTCTCCTTCATAAGGACCTTCTCTGACCCCACAATGCAACACCACAGCCCCACCCCCATCACTCCCTATACCCTTTCTCTGCTTTGTTTTCTCCATTACTACTTTTTAGTTTCTTTTTTTTTTTTCCTAGTCTAAGTTGTATTTTTTTTTTTGTTCTAACATTTAGTATACAGAAGAAGTATTTTTTTTCCTTTTTCTTTTATTGTTCATATGTGCATACAAGGCTTGGTTCATTTCTCCCCCCTACCCCCACCCCTACTTTTTAGTTTCTAACATATGCTATGATTTAATTATTTATTTTGTTTCATGGCCTTCTCTCTCTATCAGAATGTAGGATCCTTAAGAGTTGGAATTTTTATCAGCTGTTCACCACTGACTATCTAGCATGGAAAACAATGTCAGGGGCACAGTATTGTTGAGTGAATGACTGAATAAATGAATGTAAGAAAGATAGGTCATTGGATTCTTCCTTGAGGTTGTGATATGTTCTTCACATTTCTTCCTCTTGTCTCTGTGTCCTCCAGCCACAGGCTCTCAGCACACTGAGCTGTCACTGGGATTACATTTTGATCCTGCCATATTACCCCAACTCAAGCCCTTGACAAAGTTTGGTGTTTGGTATCCTGGAGGTGACACAGCGGCCGCAGGAGACTTTGTGTTTCCAAGGCTCTGTCATTCTTAGCAACATCACATAACCTTGCACAAAATACCAGCCTGTGAAACTGTTAGGGAGCTGGCAGAAAATATTGTTTTCATTTCCACACAAACATAAATGATTAGATATAAACACAGAGCTCTGGTCTGGAAAATAACCAGTGTCCATCAGGCAAATGTGGTATCGCTCAATTAGTATTGTCCTGATACTCCATATTTAGGGATATTTTGTTATTTTTCCCTATTGTATGTAATTTTTACTGAACATTTTAAAGTATAACTTTTTGATATCTCCTTATGTTTTGATAGAACATTCTTAAAAATCTAAGCTCTGAATTAAAATTTACAAACCTGTTTAAGGCTCTTGATATTAGTTCTAAATTTCTTCCCCCTCAAAATAATTAAGAGAAGCTATCATCTTGACATAGTAGATACTTGGACCCCAGGTAAATGGATACTGATATTTTTAGGCAGTAGTAATCTTCATCTAGAATGTAAAGTTCCTTGGGAGAGGAAACTTACCATATTCACATTTGAATTTGTATAGCATAGGACATAATCAAAGCTCAATAAATACTTGTTGAACAAATGAGACAATAAGATCTTTTTCATTAAGAGCATTTTTGGGTCAATTTTCCAAATAAAGAAATTTAACTTTTTCTACTTATTTCTCATTTTTGTTTTTATTTTACTAGCATTCTCTTTATCAAGTCAATTCTTTAACTATATATATATTATATAGGTACATATAATACATGCAATATATATACATATATGTATATATATTTTTTTGATGGAACTAGGGTTTGAACACAGGTCTTTGCACTTGCAAAACAGGCACTCTACTGCTTGAGCCACACTTCAGTTCATTTTGCTTTGATTATTTTGGAGGTGGGGGGGGGTCTCTCAAACTATTTGCCCAGTCACTGGCAACTGGCAAAAGTAACTTCTTCTTTTGGTGGTGGTATTGGGGCTTGAATTCAGAGCTTCACGTTTACTAGGCTAGCGCTCTACCACTTCAGACACTCTGCCAACCCTTTTGTGTGTTGGGTATTTTCGATTTACAGTCTCTTTAACTATTTTCCCAGTTTTGCTTGAACCACAGTCTTCCTATCTCTGCTTCCTGAGTAGTCAGGACTACAGGCTGAGTCACTGGTGCCCTGCTCCAAACTTTATAATCAATATTTTATTAATCAATGAAGTTTTTTGCACTGTATTAGTCATTGCAAATTATAGCTATTGAATCTACAAATTTTGTTCTCTGATCATGTATCTCCATCAAGTCCAATTTCCTGAGTTCAATTAGTTAGAACTAAATTTTGAGAGAAATTTGTATTCTTCCAACCAATTAAATCAAAACTAGTGTTAACACACACAGTTAACTATGAACAATTTTATTTTCTATTGAGTACATCTTACCTCAGTTCTATATTTTAGGTGAATGATATAGCATTTATTTAATGTATTGTCTTTAGCAATTCTCAGACAGTGGGAGGTTGCTCTGTTACAAAAATGCCCTACCACACTCAAAACTCTTCTCTGAGCTTTGAGGAACTTTGATAAGAATTATGGTGGAGTCAACACATTCTTGGGACAAAATGCAAGGGTTATAAACATTAGGTTCAAAATGGCCTACTTTGGATCAGCACAAGCCTAAGACCAAGATGTAAAATTTCATCTAGGCACGAACAGATAATTAAGATTTGCTGTCAGAAAAAAGAAACCTGTATGGATAATTGGCTCCCTCCCATCTAGGACATTTTGACTCGTGTTTACAGACTTTTTATCTAAATTTTGCCAACGCTACATATCATCTCAATAAGACTTCTTTGGATGAAAGGGATTTTCTGATCAAAACCCATTAAATCCTTTTGCTTCTTTAAAATTCTGGAACACATATTAAAACCTTTCCAATACTTTTTTTCCACCTTCACTTTGGTTCTGAAAAATTTTATCAGATTATTTTTCTTGTAAATTTTAAGATTTTAAGCAACACATTTTTAACTAAGCTACTATTATGTGCCAGAAGGCAGTATTCTAGATGCTGAGGAGATGGCAGTGAACAAGATGGATTCCTACCCTTGTGGAGTTTAACAGAGTCATTAATCAGGGTTCTGTTATTGTCTAGAAACAATTTTTCAGTAGTAATCTCTACCTCTGTGAATTTCTTTTCAAGGACACTTTTTCTAGTTGAGTCCGATTTTGCTGATTTGTTTTGTCAAGAAGTCTGGATTCTCCTATCATTTTTTGTCTGTGTCATGTATGTGCAATTTTAACTGGTGACAGTTTTATTTCATGTTGATTATTTCTACCAAGTTTAATCTTTTCCTGAGCCAATTCTTGCAGGATCCAATACGACCACTATGAGCTGATCCTTTATACAGATTTTCATTTATAATGAGTTTGACCATTTACAGCTTTAGTCACTGTCCATTTTATTTTGTGTTGATTGCTTCTACTAAGCCAAAACTTTCCCCAGAAATCTAGTAAAAATGCCCTTTGGGTCAAACTTGTAGAGTAAAAATTTCAGAGTATGAAAAAGCCCTTGATGGAAATGGTATGGTAAAAACTGTGATCCAAGACTACTTATTTTGAAAAAATAGAATGAGGAAAAAAATGAAGAGCCATAATGGTTTAGAGTGGCACTTTTACATTTTCCTGGGACCTGGATGCAATGCAGGTTCTGATTCAATGAGGTCCCTCGGGCCTGAGACTCTGCATTTCTAACGAGCTCCCAGGTGGTCTGACACTGTCAATCCACAGGCTGAATGCCTCAAAGACCTGGGTTCATGTCCATTTCAGACTTTCTAACTTTTTTTTTTATGTAGAAAGGCAATTTATTCTATTTAAAGCACTTAAACAGTTAGTAATGGAGAATAACAGGCCTGCTGGTGAAATGGGTCACCCAAAATAGAGATGGTATCAAACTAATGGTCAAGGACTAACTCCTAAAAGAAAAGCAACTCTTATCAAGGATTAATTTAATTTGAACAAATACAAGCTATCAGTTCACTCTTCTCAACTTGGCAGTCCACCCGTGGTATAACTGCCAGTTAAAAACATACATCTTTATAACTTGGTGGTCCCAAGTTAAAAAAAAATAACACAACAAAAATCACTTCACAGAAAGGAAAGGAATAATATGAAAACAGCTCAAGAAATACACTACTGAGCAAAAATAAAGAGGGAAGAAGGAACATCTAATTTTGACTCAACTGAAGAAACCAAGAAGAGACTGAGCTACATAGGAAAATGTGCATCCTAGAAAGTCAGGTATGAACGTTTAGAGTAGAAATCTGTATGACTTGAATCTCCCCTAATTTCCGAATAAAAATGACATCTTGCAATATTTATACTTCATGGCTCAGGCTCTATTCCTTACTTACTCTAGCCTTTACTTAAGAATCTGAAAAACTTGGGGATATAGCTTAAGAAGAAAAATAATCACATATAACATTTTTCTGTAGCTACTTTAGACCTGGGTTTGTTACTAAAAAAAAAAAAAATTCCTGAAGAAAATTTAAGTAGAAATCTGTGGCTTTGTTGAATGAAGTCCCCCAGTTAATATTTAGAAAACATCCACTGTTTGGGATAATAGCATTGCTGGTGGTACCTGTTATAGCTAAACAAAGTCTGTGTGTCTCAAAACCAGCGTTAAATCAGTCTCAGGGTTCAGAGGGGAAAAAAAGGGGAGTCAAAAAACACTAGTGCAGACATATCTAGGATCCTTGTCCTTCTGGATCCACTCTTCTTTCAGGGTCTTCATCATTATAAATGTTCTCTGCCATCTGCCACACCTGCATGATATGGTCTTCTGATACAGACAAATCACCCAAGGTTCATTGGGATTTCAGGAGAAATCAGATATTTTGGCAGTGTGACCACCATGAACAAACAACTCTGGTGGGCCATCTTCTGCATCTTCTGAGGATTGCTCCTCTCCAATTTTACTTAAATCCCAGACATTCAGTTTCAAACAGTACCACTAAAAGCCAAAATAATCTCATTGTGAGGAGACCACTGAACCTGGAATATTTCATCCTTATGTGATTCAAAAGAATACAACTTAAGTTTCAGATTTCTCAGATTCCACAAGGCAAGGATCAGTCTTGTCAGTTGATCCTGTGGCAAGAATGAATTCACTGTAAGGATTAAAAGACAGGCAGTTCACTTCAGCAGTGTGAGAATGAAATGAGTGGTTTGGTTTGGAAGTATTGTTTGAACACATATCCCAAATCATAAGTTTCTGATCATTAGCAACAGACCCGAAAAAGAGACCCATGGAGCGGATGCCAGGAAATAGTTTCTACTACTGCTGTATGCCCTGTAAAGATAGCCTTTGCATCCACCACTTTTCCTTCCTTTGGAATGGCACTCATGTCCCATAGGCAGATGGCATATTAATCTGAAGCACTAAGTAAGTGCCCACTGAGATTCGGACTCCAAGAAAGCCCATAGCCTTCCTTCTGATGTCCACGGAGATGCAAGTCTGGATTGCACTCTCCAGAGGGGTCTGGCTTAGAAGGATGTTTCAGGTAGTCAAAAACAAGAATGTTGCAGGATGGAGTCTTTGTTGCAATGATGCAAGGGTTCTGGGGCATGTGACAGCCTGTTTACTTCATGGTTGAGCTTGATTTCTATTTCAATCTTCTCACTAACAGAACCCAAACTTACAAATTCTCCTTCCTCACTGTCATAGTGTGATACATCAAACTGAGCATCTTCATTGGGGAGCTGTCTATCAAAAGGTGGTTTTGTTCATCAGATGTTGTGTCCCCAGGACAGGTCGATGAATGCTGAAATCTTTCCCTTCAGGTCTGGTTACATCTGGAAGCCACTGTACAGTTAGGCTGGGCCACTCCAAGGCATGGGTCATCACCAAATCATACAGAAACGGGGTGTTCTTTTTCCATATTTTGTACTCCTCGTTGATCACACATTCTTCCACTGCATTATCAAAGGCTGCTTCCTTGTTGACCGTGGTGGCAGGAGTTCTGGGAAGGGGCAAAGAGAGGGGAGATTTGGAGGGGTGGGGAGGCTGCAGTCCTTAGGCTGTCTAATCTTGAGGAAGTTACTTCACCTCTGAGTCTGGTTTCATTCATTTGTAAAATGGAATACTACTACTTACTTAAGAGGTTTGTTGCCTCTTAGGGTCAAACAAGGTGATGTATACAAACAGCCTGTTATGCTAGAGTATAAACAGTAATCCTTGCTAACTAACAAGTACAAAAAAACCAGGCAAGGCTAGGGAATGAATGGGAAATGGCCCATCAGGGCTACTCAGTGAGCCTGGCTACTCTAAATGTGGTCCTCGGGCCAGCAGAACTTGAGAGCTTGATGCAAATAAGGAATATCAGACCACATCTCAGACTACTGCATAAGGACTTGCATTTTAACACGATCCTGCAGAGATCCCTGTGCTCAAATAGCCTGAGAAGTGCTGACCCTGAGTGCAAAGAGAGGAAGAAGCAGGATGGACTTCCAGGAAGGCATACAAAGCCAGCTACAAAGGGCCCCACTTACCCTGAGGATTGAGAACCTCCTTTTAGAGGGCTGTGCAGTGGGCAGTATCTCTCTCCCTACCCTGCCCCTCCCTGCACCCCTCACCTCTGGTCAGGCATTGTTACTCAATCACATACTCTTTCTAGCTGAATCCTGGTCAATCCTCAGGAACCTTATCAACACAATCTCTATGCAAGGCACTATGGATGGATCCAAATTGATGGAAATGATAATTTGTCATCAGACAAGAGGTCAAAGGGAACTGTCAAAGAACTTCAGAAGGGAAACAATGAAATAATACTCTCAGGTGATTAAGAGAGAGCCCAGTACTTAAGTACTCAATAAATAGGAGTCAAAATTATTTCTATCTAGCCTAGCAATCTATGCCAACATTCTCACCAGAATAAATGACATTTAGAGAAATGTCATTTTGAGGGGTTTTAAACGTACCTTTTTGGGAAATGGGGAGAGTAGATGGAATTTTAAACACTCCTTTATGGCAAATTGAAAACTACAGAAACCTGATGTCATCTCTTGCTCATGACTTGTATATATGGACCCACAGGCACGTGGGGGACCTTGTACTGGCTGAAAACACCTTAGCAGGGTGGCCTGTTCCTTCCTACTGCTCTGCCTCTGCTCACCCTCCAGAAGCTCTCTCTCAGCACTTTATTCAAATTGACTCTGCACTTAGAGAAATAATATTGCCATTGAGTGGGGACCCATGACAAGTCCAGCAGTGGGAGTGTAAAGCCATGCTAAAGAGTAAACTCCACTGTCCCTTACAGCCTTCCAGGCAGTGGTGCTGAAGGGTCAGAGACACAGTGTAGGTGGAGAGCTCAGACTCCATATTAGCAGCCTTCAGACACAACCTAAATGTGGGTGGGATTAGCAGAGTCTGAGGAGGGTTGCTTTGCATTAGATGACCCGAGAGAACTTGTCCAACATGAGCATCAACTTTTGGACACAGTGAACTGCTGGCTACATTTTCTGGCCCTTGCACTGCACCAAGATACCCTGAGCTCTGAAAGCCAACACTGTCTTTGAAATACGTGTGCTCTGTGTCCATGCCCTCAACTGTCCCTGAGTCCTCACTCAGTGATTCAGAGACCTCACTGATATAACAAGCCCAGGAACCAAAGTCTATTGAGGTTTAAAGTTTCTGCTGTTGAAAAACATTTTGTGTTTATTGCCTTTTTTTTTTTTTTTTTCTTTTCTGGTTTTAAGTCAAACACAGACTCTCTGTGCAGTAGCAGCAACGACTGCTCCTTCATCTGCTCCCTGGTGTTGCATGTGTAATTGGGCAGCCATCCAATGTTAGAAATTAACATGCAAATAGAATTAATAACAATGCCATATAGTGAAACACAGTGTTATGAATAATTCTCTGGCTGGTCTCTTCTTGGCAGGGCCACCGCCAGAGAGAGAAGGGGAACCAGAGTTCAGAGCTGCAATGTGTGAGATAGAAACAGGAATCCTATTTAATACCACACTGTACACCATATTTCCAAAGGGGCACTGTCCTTGGCTTCTTTTTGAATATCCTACTTACCCAAGCCCATCATTAATTCACTTTCAAAGAGTGGTATCAACAGACTTGGCATAAAAACATCTCTCAAATAATAAAGGCTTTGGTTCTACTGGGTTGCTTTGAAATGGCAGGCCTTAGACACATGATTCAAAGTCTCCATTGGAGTTTATTATTCATGAATAAGGGTTTGTGCTTATGCATATGAGGCCTTCTAGAGACAAAGGTTTTAAATTCTGGTCCAAGTGAGGCTTGAGGAACGCGTTACCACTCCCTTCTTGGATAGATTCACTACTGCACTAGGGCTGGTCTCCATGCCCACTAGAGGCCATGACTTAAAATGCAAAGTATTTTAATCTTTTATGAAAGGCTTTAAGAAAGGAAAAACTGGTGCTGCCCACCTCCTAGCTGTTTTATTGTGTTAACAATGTCTTTCATTTTCTATATTCTGAAGCTTTGATATCCAGGGTCTTGCTGAGACTGCCCCCTCCTAAGGTCAGTCAATCCCTAAAGATAGTAAACAACTCATAGCAGTGTGCTTTTCAAATACAAACCAACAAGTCAGAGCACACACTCCCAACCAGCAATTTTATAGGTCTCCCACATACTGAGATACTATCTACCTTCCCTACTCACCCCAGGGCCTGGTACCAGAGAACTAGGGACATCCTTATGCCCCAGAGTCTGCTGAAGTTGTTCAAGCCAGCCAATTTCCTGCCTTACTTGCTCTTTCCTGCAGAAATACAATACAGATTCTGGCTCACAGTTCTCTCCTGCCTCTCTGCTTCCTTTCTGCCACCAATGCTTCCCTGTATGCCAGCTGTAATGTAGCAAGTCCTCTTCTCTCGGAATCTGTGAGTAACCAACCCTCTTTTCAATGACAGTAATCTCCTTCTCTGTTAGCTTTAGTATACCTCAAATTCTATAGGAACACTCTTTATAACTATTTTTAGACACTTATTTAAGTGGACTTTCTAGTCTTGGACACCTTCTCTCACGAGGTGAGAGCAGCACTTCTCCAATTTATTCATTCCCTAAGTCTTCCAGAGGTCTCCCATAACCCCATTTCCCCATGGTCTTTGGCTATGGCCCATTTGTGCCCCCCTCTTCCCACTGAGAAAGTCTCAGTTTCTCTCAGACTTTCTACTGCCACTTGGCAATGCTTTGACATCTGACAGTTTCAGCTTTCCACACCTCCCAGGGTTGCCTGGCCTCCTGTTCAACAGCCAACTTCTGAAGCTGCTTACTGCTGCTACTACTTCCAAAAGTTTAAACTTTATTTCCTACTATCGTTAGGGGGAATTACAGAGATGTTGTTATATCTCCCTATCTGGACATTCCTGTGAGGTCGTTGAAAATGACCCCTTTCATATGATGTTGAGTGATTTTGGATTAGTAAAGGAATCCCTCCTTCCCCAAACAATTAATTTCACCTTATTTCCTTCTACATCACCACTGTGAAAGAGTAAAGAGATCCATTTCTTCCACCCCAATCCTATAATCTACAAGTCCTGTGAGAGAATTTGGTAACAATTTTTTTATACAAAGAAGGTTCACTTTCATATGCATCTTTATGAAAGCTAAGGTGGTAACTGCTTCCAAAAAGTACACAGGACCCAAAGTTTTTTTCTCATCAGATGAGATATGCAGGGAGATGCTTGATTTCAGCAATCCCCACTCCAAAGAAAGAGGACTTATTTTTAATTTTTCCAATGCTAGATTTGTATCACAGGATTTGGGAGTGTCATCAGTATCTTGCACATAGAGGGTTCCTTTCCTTATCTAAGTTTTCCTATCTCATGACCTACCCAGCTACACCCCCAACAAAGTTGCCTATTTCTCTGTTATATTTCATCTAAAATAGAGGCAATAGTAAGAGAAAACCACAGTTCTCACATTCCTTAAATCCAGGATGGGCATTTGGTCTGATAGTGACTCCTCTTGGGTGGTAGAACAGCATTAGAGAAGCAATTCACTGCATCACTCCACAAATCAGAGTGCTAGAGCCAGGCACCATCTTGAGAAGGGGGCTGTTGTTTGAGATGTAGCTACTCTTGGGACCAGAAAGCAAGGGGAAAAAAAAAAATCACAAGTCAGGGAACCTGGGATACCTGCCACAGTATTTAGGTGGAAGAAGGTCAAAAAATGCAGTCATGGAAAGGGAAAGAGTAGGACACAGACCTCCTAGGAAGTTAAAGAAGCAGGAAGCTCAGGCTGTGGAGGGGATGATGGTTGTGGCAAGGAATCCCACCACCTGAGGATTACTACAGAATCTGAGAGCTCCAAGTCTATGGCCCACTCACTGCTTAGTGGTTTGCTACAGGGCAGGACTAAGTACTCTGAACTGAAATCCAGAAGGATTGCTTCATTTTCACAGGCTCTTCTCTCCCACAGAGTTGTTTCTGAAAGCTCTGAGACGTGTACACAAAGTGCTGGGTTCCCTTGGTTCTATTCTATTCAGGGAAGATCTCAGTGCTCCGCTTGCTTCCCTGACTCTCTAATGCACTCAGATGACATCCCTCTGAACTACAATGACACCAGATATGACCCACAATTCCCTTATAAGGCCTGTTGAATTCCAATATTAGAAAACCCAGAAGGAAGCTTCTCCAATTCTTTGCCTTTTGAGAGAGATTTTTTTTTCCTTTTCCTACTTTTTTTAAGTTTTTTTTTTTACTTATTTTAAATTTTTATGCTTTATTTTTCATTTCTGTTATTACATTTATCAATTTTAGTTTTGTATTTTCTTTATTTTGAAATTGGGTATTTTAGCTCTTGCTCTTTTCTGTTCCTCACATTCTTTTCCTGTCTTCTATTTTACCTTGTTTCTTCTTTCTCCCACCCACCCTCTATCCCCTTCTTTATTTCATTTTTTTATTTTATTTTATTATTTATTTATTTATTTATTTTGGTGGCACTTGGGTCTTGCAAACTGTTTACCCAGGGCTGGCTTTGCACCATGATCCTCCTGATCTCTGTCTCCTGAGTAGCTAGGATTACAGGCATCAGCCACCAGCACCTTGCTCATTCTTTTATTTTTACTTTTACCTTTCTTAAATTTAACATCATAGTTTATTCTACATAATTTTTTTAAAGTAAAAGATGCTAACTGGTTGCTGGGTATGGTGGGGAATACCTGTAATACCAGTTCTTGAGAGGCTGAGGCAGGGGGATAATGAGTTCCAGACCAGCCTAGATTACATAGTAAGACACTCTCTTAAAAAAACAAAATAAAAAACAAATAAAAGATGCAGACTGGCTAAATGGGTTTAAAAACAAGTTACAACAGTTTGCTGTCTGCAAGAAACTCATCTCACTGGCAAAGACACATAAAGACTGAAAGTAAGGATGGAAGATGATGTTCCAAGCAAATGGAATCCAAAAGCAAGGAAGAGTAGCTATACTTATATCTGACAAAGGAGACTTCAAGCCAAAATTAGTCAGAAGGGATAAAAAAAAGGTCACTACATTTTAATTAAGGAAACAATCTGTCAAGAAGATAAAATGATTATAAATATATATGCACTAAACAATGCTCCCAGTTTCATAAAGTAAACATTACTGTACCTAAAGTGACAGACAGATATAGATAAAATAATAGTGGGTGACTTTGATATCCCACTCATTGATAGGCCATTCAGACAAAAACTTTAGAGTTAAATTGTACCGTAGATGATATGAGCTTCACAGACATCTACAGAATATTCCACCGAATGGCAGCAGAATACTTGTTCTCAACAGCCCATGGAATTTTCTTCAATATAAATCACATTTTTGGCCATAAAGTGAGTATTAACAAATATTTCAAAAAGTGAAAATTTTGTGTCTTACTAGATCATAATGGAATAAAATTGGAAATTAATGGCAAAAGACAGTATACAAACACATGGGGATTGAATGATGCATTTATGAATGTTCAATGGATCATTGAAGAAATTGGGGAAATTTAAAAATTCATAGAATCAAATGAAAATGAAAACACAACTTATCAGAACCTATGGAACACAGAAAAGGAAGCTCTCAGAGGAAATTTTAAAGTCTTTAGTGCCTATATATGAAATAAGAGAGATCTCAAATAAACAACCTAACAATACACCTCAAGGTCTTAGAAAAACAAGGTCAAGCTAAACTCAAAATTAATAGGTGGAAATAAAAATAAGAGTGCAAATGAACGAAAAAGAGAATAAAGGAACAATACCACAAAGGATCAATGAAACAAAAGTGGTTCTTTGAAAAGATGAACAAGATTGGCAAACCCTTATCCAAACTAACCAAAAGAAATTGATGAAATTAAAGGAAGAAGGGTGATATTACAATAGACAACTGATATTCAGAGACTTACTGGAAAACATTTTGGAAACTTATTTTCCAATAAATTGGAAAACCTAGAAGAAATGGATCAATTTCTAGGCACATATGACCTACCAAAATGGAACCAAGAAGATATAAACAAGTTAAACAGATCCATAAGCAATAAAATTGAAGCAGTAATAAAGAGTATCCAAAGGTAGGCACAGTGGATCATGCCTGTAATTCTAGTTATGTGGGAGGCAGAGATTGGCCGATCATGATTAAAGCCCAACCTAGTCAAAAATTTCAACCAACAAAAAAACTGGGCATGGTGACACGTACCTGTCATCCCAGCTAAGCCAGAAGCCTAAATAGGAGAATTTCAGTCCGGGCAAACCTGATCATAAATGTGAGACCCTACCTCAAAAATAACTAAAGCAAAAAAGGGCTGGGGCCATAGCTCAAGTGACAGAGTGCCTGCCTAGGAAGTATGAGGTCCTGAGTTCAAACCCCAGTACTGCAAAAAATATATATTTTTTTTAAAAAAAAGAATATTCCAGAAAAGAAAAGTTCAAGACAAAACAGATTCACCACTGAATTCTACCAGATCTTTAAAGAACCAACACTAATGGTTTTCAAAGTATTTTATAAAATAGAATTTTGTGGACTTCAATACCTCACTACTTTTACAATGTTAATACAACCCTGATACCAAAAACTGATAAGGACACAACAAAGAAAAAGAAAACTAGAAACCAATTTCCCCAATAAACATAGATATAAAAATCCTCAATAAAGTGATTGCAAACTGAATTCAACAACTCATTAAAAAGATCATATTCCATGATAGAGCTGGTTTCATTCCAGGGATGAAAATATGGGTCAATATATAAAAACCAATAAGCATGATACCATATATAAACAGAATCAAAGATAAAAATCCCATAATCAAGGGCTAGAGATGTGGCTCAAGTGGTAGAGTGCTTGCCTAGCAAGTGCAAGGCCCTGAGTTCAACCCCAAGACCACCACCAAAAAAAAGGAAAAATCCCATAATCATCTCAATAGATGTAGAAAAACCTATAAAGATTCAATATCCCTTCCTGATAAAAGTCCTATAGAAACTGGGAATAGAAGGAACATGCCTCAAAATAATGACTATGTGCAACAAATCTATAGCCAACATTATATTGAATGAGGAAAACCAAAAACCATTTCTTCCAAAATAAGTAAAAAGACAAGGGTGTCCACTCTCTACTCTTACTCAATATAGTGCTCAAATTCTTTGCCAGAGCTATAAGGCAAAAGAAAGGATTAAAAAGTTTATAAATTAAAATGTTTTTGCTCTATTGGCAAAAACAATGTATGCACATATGAATAAATGAATGAAGAAAAAAAATCACCAGAAAAAAGTTTATAAATAGAAAAGGTAGAAATAAAATTATTTCTATTTGCAGTCAATAGGATCCTATACTTAAAAGACTCCGCAAAGACTTTTTTTTTTTATTTTTCTTTTATTATTCATATGTGCATACAAGGCTTGGTTCATTTCTCCCCCCTGCCCCCACCCCCTCCCTTACCACCCACTCTGCCCCCTCCCGCTCCCCCCCCTCAATACCCAGCAGAAACTATTTTGCCCTTATCTCTAATTTTGTTGTAGAGAGAGTATAAGCAATAATAGGAAGGAACAAGGGGTTTTGCTGGTTGAGATAAGGATAGCTATACAGGGCATTGACTCACATTGATTTCCTGTGCGTGGGTGTTACCTTCTAGGTTGATTCTTTTTGATCTAACCTTTTCTCTAGTACCTGTTCCCCTTTTCCTATTGGCCTCAGTTGCTTTAAGGTATCTGCTTTAGTTTCTCTCCGCAAAGACTTTTAGACCTGCTATACAAATTGAATAAAGTAAGCAAGGCACAGAATCAGCATGTAATTATCAGTAGCTTTTCTGTATACCAATAATGAACATGCTGAAAAAGAAATCAAGAAAATAATCCTATTCACAGTAGCATTAAAAAAAAGAATAAAAGACCTAGCAATACCTAGGAATAAGCCTAACCAAGGAAATAAAAGACTTCTACCATGAAACCTATAAAACACTGAAGAAAGAAATTGAAAAAGACACTAGAAAATGGAAAGACACCCACCAATGTTCATGGATTGACAGAATTAATATTGTGAAAATGGCTATATTGTCAACTGATTTAATGTTCAATGTATTCCAGCAAAATTCTAATATCATTCTTTATAGAAATAGAATAAAAATCATATAGAATTGCAAAAAGACTCTGAGCAATTGTGAGCAAAAAGAGCAATGCTGGAGTTATCATAATGCCTAACATCAAATCACACTACAGAGCCAGACTAACAAAAAACTGCCTGGTACTGGCACAACAACAGATGCATAGTTCAGTGAAATAGAATGGAGGACCCAGAAATAAACCACACACCTACAAGCCATCTGATTTTCCACAAAAGTGCCAAAAACATGCACTGGAGAAAAGACAGCCTCTTCAACAATTAGTACTAGGAAAACTGGATATCCACATGTAGCAGACGGAAATTAGATCCCCAATTTTTACCATGCACGAAAATCAATTCAAAATCGACCAAAGACCTCAGGCAAGACCTGAAAATTTGAAACTACTAAGGAGAAAACACTTAAATTTATCTACATAGGCAATGACTTTCTGAATAGAACTCAAGAAATAAGAGAAAGAATTGACAAATGGGATTGTATGAAATTAAAAATCTTCTGCCCAGCAAAGGTAACAATTATCAGAGTAAAGAGACTGTCTATGGGAGAATATCTTTGCCAGGAGATTCATACCTAGAATCTATAAAGAACTCAAAAAGTTAAACACCAAAGGAAAAAATAATCCAATTAATAAAGAGTAAGTGAACTGAACAGACACTTCTCAAAAGAAGACCAGATGGCCAATAAATACAGGAAAAAAAGTGTTCAATATCTTTAGCCATCATGGAAATGCAAATCAAAATTATACTGAAATTTCATTCTAGACAGAATGGCTATCAAACAAAAACAAATGCTGGTGAAGATGTGTTGTGGGGAGGGAACGAACGATGATAAACTGTTGGTGAGAGTGTAAGTTAGTGCAGCCACTATGGAAATCAGTATGGAGTTTCCTCAAAATACTAAAAACAGAACTACCAAATGATCCAGCTATACTATCCTGGGTGTATACCCCAAAGAATCCAAGTCAGCTTCAATAAAGGTTCCTGCACACCCGTGTTTATTACAGTACAATTCACCTCACCTGGTGCAAAGCAGCGTTCACTAAGTGCAAATTCTCTTATTATACTCCTAGTTTCAGTTTCAATGAGTCCTCCTAGGGGAAAATTTGTCTGCCCTAAGAGTAAGGCTCCCTAATATATTCCCACAAGTTCCCTGTTCTTCACCTAAGATAACCCTCACCATTGTCAGTTTCAATTCTGTGTTTAATGTTTGTTCTCCCTGATGAATATTACATCCCATTGTTCTATGAGATTAAATTCCTTCTATCTGCTGTGTGCACTGATACACTATGCACAGATATATGAACACCTATGTGCATTTGTTTCCTGTGGCTGTCACAACAGATTACCACAAATCAACTGGCTTAAAACATAAATAAATGTATTCACTCTCCCTAAAATCAAAGTGTGGACAGGGTTACACATCCTCAGGAGGCTCTACAGGAGAATCTGTTCCTCATCTCATCCAGCTTCTGGTGGCTCCAGCATGCCTTGCCTTGTTGCTGCATCCCTCCAATCTCTGCCTCTGTGGTCACATTAACCCCTCTGTCTGTCTTCTCCTCTGTGTATCTCTCACAGGGACACTTGTAACTGGGTTTAGGGAAATCTGAGAAGATTTGCTTATCTCAAATGCCTAACTTAATTACATCTGCAAAAGACTTTTTCCCAAATAATGTCACAAGGATGTGTCTTTTGGAGACTACTCCTAGCCCACTACTATGTATAGTAAGTGTGTGCATAATAAGTTTATATGCATCCTTAATGTATTGCCCAGAGCTGTTCACATCAGCAGATACTCCATAATCATTGTTGAAGGAGAAAATGGACAAACAGAACAGGCTCCCTCCTTCTAAGAGTTACAAAAACTGCTGGCAAAGGCAGACAAATGTATGTAGAATCAGGTCCTTGAAAACTTCATCATTCCTTCCCAAGTCCTCTCCAACATCAACTCAGGAAGGGAGACTTGCCTAGAAGCTGGGAACTCTTCTAGAAATTCTGCTCTTTTAATGTCACCGCCTGCTTCCAAAATTCCCCTGGAGAGAGCACAATAGCTCTTTTACTTTCTAATTAACAAGATCCCCTCCAGAATATTCTAGCACTTTAAAAGAAACTTTCATTAATCATGTTTTCCCTCTAAAGAAATCCTAGCTCTCTACTGTTCACAACTTTTGATTTGAATCTGAGGGGAGGGAGGCAGTGGAAACCTTTCCATTTCCTCTTCCTCAACATATAATATTTCTCCCGTGCATCTTTGCCAAAAATGACACTTCAGGAGATCTAAGAGGGGAACAAGAGCTGGCTATTGCCAAGAAAACCATGGATAATGCCACCCATCTCGGCCACACTCTCTTCAAAGCACAGAGAATGTGTTTTCCTCTTCTCTGCTCTTTGATAAAGGCAGATCTGCACAGATGTGGGTCTGCTTCTATGGAGCACTCCATTGTTGAAGTTGTCACCCTGTCTGAGTCTCTGGGTCATTGAAGATCACAGAGGTGTGGTTCTTTCTCCTGCATATCAGCACAGAGACAAAGGTAAAGGTACCTGAGAGCATGACTCCTGAGTTAAAGTCACAGTCAATAGGCACCCCAGCCACAAACCACCTCCCTAACTCAACTCCTGTCACCACAGGGCTCCAGATGGTAATAATTTTCATGTCTTCCAGGTTAGATTTGGAACTGAACCAATGTCAGCATTCCCTCCCTGTCCCCGCACCTCCCCCCCTCCAACACTTTATAATGGGTCTGCCTACGGTCAGTTCCTGCCACTTGCTTCTGCAGCTCTCCGGAGCCCCAACCTTGGTGTTCAGGCTTCCGGAGAAGAAGCCCCCAGATTCTCCAGTACTGGGGCACAAGACACAAATCAATGCTGTAGGAGGAAGACGGTGTGTCTTTTTTTTTTTTTTTCATTGTTTGTACTTGCTTTTTCAGTGATTTGCTGGTCACAAAAGGTGAGAGTATAAATAAAAGCATCCAAAAAAGAATAAACAAAATAAAAGTCGTTCATTATCCTACTATGCAGAAATAACTCCTATTACCACTTGGTGTCAATCTTCCAGCCTTTTTATGCAATATGTCCCATACATATTCTTTTGCGCTTCTTCTACCCTTGAAAAATTGGAGTAATACAAACAATGGATCTTGATGGCTCACCAAAAGAATCTCCACAGCAGAAATGGAATGGTAGGTGAGGAGGGTGAGAAAAGTTGCTTGATGCAGGGTCTGCAGATGCAGAAGACAGAGCAAACAGGTACAACCTGGTTTCTGAGCCCAACGGACTTGGCATAACCTACTGGGGCCTTCCACTTACTGGCTTCATGACCTTGAGCATGTTACATAACCCCTGGTTCCTACAGCTTCCTAGCTCTAGTCATATAACATGATCAGCACCATACCTAGAAATCGGTAAAAATATGAACATTAATACCCTTCTCCTAAGCAGCAACGTGGTGCCCAGATGCAATGGTTTGGATGTTTGTCCTTTCCAAAACTCATGTTGAAATTTAATCACTAATGTAATCGCTTTGGGAGGTAGGCCTTTTAGAATAGATCAAGCCATGAGGGTAAAGCCTTTGTGGGTGTGTTTAATACCTCAATAAAAGGGCTTCTGGGATTGTGATTTCTCTCCTTAGCTCTTGTACTCTCCCACGTAAGACACAATGTTCCTCCTTTCCACAGCACATGGAGTTCAAGGAATCATCTTGGAAACAGAGCCCAGGCTTACACCAGACACCAATCCTGCTACTGCCTTGATTTTGGACTTCCCAGCCTCTAGAATCATAAGAAACAGATTTCTATTTTTTATAAATTACCCAGTCTGTAGTATTTTGTGATAGCAGCCCCAAATGGACTAAGACAAACACCACAACTAGCAAGTAAGTAAAATTATAAATAGTATTAGTAACCTTCTTTTTCTGAATGGCAATATGGTGCTTGAAGAGACGTCAATAACTTCGTCTAGGTGACTGTTTCTTCTGAAGACATAAATGTCAGTTATGATGATCATGGATTATATTAGTCTGCTAGGGCTGCTATTACAAAAGACCACAGACTGAGTGCTTAAACTATAAAATTTTGTTTTCGTAGTTGTGGAGTCTAGGAAGTTCAAGACCAAAGTGCCAGCTGATTCAGTTTTAATGACAGCTGTAGACAGCAGCTTTCTCACTGAGTCCAAAGTGGAGAGAGAGTGAGAGAGAGAAAGAAAGAGAGGGAGAGAAAGAGGGAGAGAGAGAGAGAATTCCTGTTTGATGTCTCATAAGGACACTAATCTTAAGGGATCAGAGCCCTACATTTATGACCTCATTTGACCTTAAATTACCTCCTTACAGTCTCTTTCTCCAAACAGAGTCTCACTGGTCATTAGGGCATCAACATCTGAATTTTGGTGGTCAGGGGACATGATTTAATACCACTGATCAATAATATTAATAAGGCATCCCTGAAAAAATAGACTCCTTCTGTGGAACAAATCAGTGTGATACTTTTATCATTCAATGAAACTGGACATGATCTTGAGAAAGGAAGAGGGCTACACAAGCCCTCTCCACTGCCTTGAAAGAAGCACAGTGAATCTGCTCCCTCAGGCCAACCAGTGCCCCCTTCAGGTCTCTTGTCAGTGCCTGGGAGAAAGCATGCTGGCTTCTTCAGCCTCCAGGAAGGGGTCTTGAAGCAAATGCTCACCATTCTGGAGACTTGTCCTGACAAGAGAGGCTTCTAGCTTCAGGACCTTCTCTCTCAGTGAAGAATTAATATTAACATCACTTCATGGCTGCATAAAATTCCATTGTGTATAGATACCACATTTTCTTAATCCATTCGTCAGTGCTGGGGCATCTTGGCTGTTTCCATAACTTGGCTATTGTGAATAATGCCGCAATAAACATGGATGTGCAGGTGCCTCTGGAGTAACAGTCTTTTGGGTATATCCCCAAGAGTGGTATTGCTGGATCAAATGGTAGATCGATGTCCAGCTTTTTAAGTAGCCTCCAAATTTTTTTCCAGAGTAGTTGTACTAGTCTACATTCCCACCAACAGTGTAAGAGGGTTCCTTTTTCCCCCACATCCTCTCCAACACCTGTTGTTGGTGGTGTTGCTAATGATGGCTATTCTAACAGGGGTGAGGTGGAATCTTAGCGTGGTTTTAATTTGCATTTCCTTTATTGCTAGAGATGGTGAGCATTTTTTCATGTGTTTTTTGGCCATTTGAATTTCTTCTTTTGAGAAAGTTCTGTTTAGTTCACGTGCCCATTTCTTTATTGGTTCATTAGTTTTGGGAGAATTTAGTTTTTTAAGTTCCCTATATATTCTGGTTATCAGTCCTTTGTCTGATGTATAGTTGGCAAATATTTTCTCCCACTCTGTGGGTGTTCTCTTCAGTTTAGAGACCATTTCTTTTGATGAACAGAAGCTTTTTAGTTTTATGAGGTCCCATTTATCTATGCTATCTCTTATTTGCTGTGCTGCTGAATTTTATGCAGCCATGAAGAAGAACGAAATGTTATCATTCGCTGGTAAATGGATGGAATTGGAGAACATCATTCTGAGTGAGGTTAGCCTGGCCCAAAAGACCAAAAATCGTATGTTTTCCCTCATATGTGGACATTAGATCAAGGGCAAACACAACAAGGGGATTAGACTTTGAGCACATGATAAAAGCGAGAGCACACAAGGGAGGGGTGAGGATAGGTAAGACACCTAAAAACCTAGCTAACATTTGTTGCCCTTAACTCAGAGAAACTAAAGCAGATACCTTAAAGCAACTGAGGCCAATAGGAAAAGGGGACCAGGTACTAGAGAAAAGGTGAGATCAAAAAGAATTAACCTAGAAGGTAACACCCACGCACAGGAAATCAATGTGAGTCAATGCCCTGTATAGCTATCCTTATCTCAACCAGCAAAAACCCTTGTCCCTTCCTGTTATTGCTTATACTCTCTCTACAACAAAATTAGAAATAAGGGCAAAATAGTTTCTGCTGGGTATTGGGGGGGGGAGTGGGTGGTAAGGGAGGGGGTTGGGGCAGGGAGGAGAAATGAACCAAGCCTTGTATGCACATATGAATAATAAAAGAAAAATGAAAAATAAATAAATAAATAAAAAATCTATTTTGTGGGCATACTTATTGTATGCTCTAACAATTTCAATTAAAAAAAAAAAAACATCTCTTCAGAAAGTTAAAGCAATTTTCCCCTAGTTGTTGGAGTGATTTCCTTTCCTAGTTGTTCCTATAGTTGGCTGGCAAGTGATGTTGCTAAGGAAGACAGGAATTCCTTTTAAGTCCAGGGAGAGAATGATGCATCTTGACTCACCCATTCCTTTTCCCGGCTCTTCCTCTCCACTCAGCTGCCTAAACTCTGTGACCCTTTGTATTTAGGCCAGCTTCTCCTGAATTCAAATCTCTAATGGGCTGAATGTACCACAACTGCAGACTGTGAGTGACACTACTTCCAGAATCTCACCTTCATCTCCTCTTCATTCTCTACATAAAGAACACTGAGAAATGCTAGTGTTCTGAACAGCACCCATACCTTAGATCATGAGAACTGTGCTCTAATTTCTCATTCAATCAGTGATTCACTGGTTCTTGACTTCCAGATTCTGCAGTCCAAGATGATGTATCCTAGAGGATTCTCCTAGAGCCATCAGCTTTTTAATTTTGCCAGTTGAATATGTGCTATCATAAAGTAGATAGCATTTTAAATTAGGAAGAAGGTAGTTCTAAAATCCATGATAATCTCCCTCATAAAAGACCTTTGGCTTCCTGAGACTGACATATGATAAAATACTATCTCATATTTATTCTTCTTATTTTGCCCTAGCTGATAAACAAAGTCATCACAATGGTACCAGTCTACAAATTAAACTTTTAAGAATCTTTACCTTTGATTCTGCTCTTTCTTCTTCCTTACTACAGAGCTGGTTTCATTCTGCTTTGCAGTGTTCTTACTTTGGCTTCCCCTGCCTCTTGTTTCTTTTACCCACAAATTCATTGGCTAACCCCACAGGATTAGGTGGTGGATAACCACTTGTGGTCAGAATCACCGGGCAAGTTAGGTCTGGAGTAAGGCAACTATTTCAGCCTCTTTGTGACCCACTTAAACTCTGCATCACATTTGAGATTTATGTGGAATAAATTCACTTTGCCTACACTTGCAAGTTAATGTCAATTCCAAGTTCCTTGAGAAAATTAGTGGTCATCTGCCATCTCCATATCCCCTGAACATAGCCCAGTGTCTGGCCCAGAGCAGGCCTCCAAAATTTCTTGTTGAATTTATTTATGTTAAATGAAAAAAGTCCTTCATCTAATTGTTCCTCTTTTTTCCTTCTCAATCCAGAATTTGTTCACTAGAGAGACTTCAAAAGAACAGCATTTGAGACTCATACAACCCCATCTCTCTTACACATTGCTGTATTTTATTCTCAGAAACAATATTATCCAAGGGTAAGAGGGTTTGGAGTAAGAGGCAGCCAAACACCATTAAAAAAAGCAAATGCTGACCACTATTTCTGCCTTTGCTGAGACTTCTTCCTCCTACTCTCTTTTCTGCAAGGACTGATTCATTCAGAATAAATGCACGCTCATAATAAACTCCATCTGTAGACCAGTTCATATCACATGAGTAGGGATAATTTTTTAAACCTCAATATCTTGGCACTGTATACTTATTTTAAAGTATTTACTTAAATAAGTTCTATTTAAAGTTTACTCAGCAATAAGAGAAAGAAAAGTCAAGAAAGCCAATGCAAAGAGTCATACCAATGGCTTGAAACTTCTATCTTTTTAGAGATGGAGAATTTCAGAAAACAGATTGAAATATAAAAGTTTCTGGATTCTAGGGTTCTCTTGACCCAACATTCCCACTGATTCACACCTTAAAACTGATTCAACTTGTTCCCTTTTTAAATCAATATATTGGGTAGATGTAATCCAGGAGGGTATAGAACTATTGTTTTAAGAGAGATCTGAAAGAAAAACAAGACTAACTTCTCTACCCGATAGTTCCTTTTCCCCATTTTAATACCTAAACAATAGTGCCATATCAGCTCAACTCTTACAAATGTAAGAGAAAATTGAGACGGGAATAAAGAGTACTCGCAGAGCTGGCAGAGTGGCTCAAGTGGGAGAGCACCTGCCTAGCAAACATGAGGCCTTGAGTTCAAACCTCAGTACTGCAAAAAATAAAAAATAAAAAGCACTTACAGAATCAAAGGAATGCTGAAAGACTAGGTTTAGGCAATGGCAGGAACCAAAGGAGCACTGGGGGCCAACTGGTGAGCATCATATGGCTGGTACTGAGCAATGAACTTGACTTTGAAATTTTCCCTCTTGTTATAGTTGTTGAAAATTCAAAGTCTCAGAAATGGTTTCAGATTGATTGAGTTTAGTCATGGACTCTACCCGAATATTACACTCTTGGCCTTTAAGCCTGTGCTTGGCCCTAAACCTGGCAATGAGCAGTAAAGAGGAAAGATATTGGCATCTAAATCCCAAAATGTAAAGGTCTTGGAATTGCACTCATGTTGACCCAAACACAAAAGGATATTTCTCCAAAAGGAAGAGTGGAATGCCAGCAGGAAAGTCAGGCGTTGATACTAGCAGCCAAGAAACAGAGCTGTCCATTAAAACTTTTCATGAGAATAGAAGTGTTCCTCCTCACTCAGAAGTTGGCATGGGGTCAACCCATTTTTTTTTAAACTGGCTTTTAAGTTTTTTCAATTTGAGGAATTTATTTGAAAAAAATTTCCCCAGTGAAAGAATGAACTAAGACTTATTAGATTCAGGCATTTACATCCTTTCCAAGATGACACTTTTGAAAAAAAACAAGCTCAGCTTTCATATTCTTATTACCAAAAGCATGTCACAAGGCAGATCTCACAATTACTCTCTCACCTCCTCCTCCCTCTCTGGTTTCTTAAATATGAGGAAGAGAAAATGTGTCACATAGTGATGCTCCAAGAGGGAAGAGACTCTGGCCAAAAGGCAACAACATCAAAAACCTCCCTTGGAGGATGAGAGGTGAAGAAGAAGAGCTATAAGGGAAAAAAAAGAGTTGGGGGACAGTTGAAAATAATGGTTAAGAGTCCAGCTACCATCATTGGGTACCCACTATGTGCTGGACATAGTATATATTTATCATATGTACTACTACCTACAAATCACAGGGGAGGTAACAGATTTAAGGTACTGAATAAATAACTGAACAAATGAGCATGATGTTAATCAGAGTTGGGGGATCATCATATGTGCTGTGTCTAGGGCCCACATGCTTGTTCAAATCTGGCTACCATGCCCCAGCCTAACCTAGAGAATGCTGTGTGTGCCTTAGCTTCCCTGCCTACAACTCTGCTCCCTCTTGGAGCTTGGAGCCCTTTCTCTAAAACCCAGTCAATTGGCTCTAATCCAGTAAACCACTCAGAAACTCACTGCCCTAGCCTATTTGAGTGTCATCACTTCCTAAGAAATGACCACACCCAAAAGGTTTATCTCATCTTCCCTGCCAGAAGCCCACCTGAACAAACTGTGATCAGCCCTGTCAGATCACTAACCACAATGAACTGGATTGATTTATTTTGGGTGAAGAGACCATATCATTGTCATCTTTGTAAATCCAGAACCCAGCCCAATGCCTCTCATGCAGTAGGGACCCAATCAATGTTTTCTGACTCTATCAGTCCATTTTCAGTTGCTATTACAAAATACTAAGTCTGGGTATTTTAGAGGCAGTCCAATCAATTTGGGCTTCAGCAATCACATGGCAAGACAGGAAGCTAACGAGTCTGAAGGGGCTAGTCTTGTTCTTTTATAGCAAAAGCCAACTGTGGTCCCACAGAACAACATTAATCCCTTCTAAGGGCAGTGCTCTCAGGAACCTAACCAACTCCCACTAAACTTTACTTCTTAAAGCTCCCTACCACCTCCCAACACTTGCCACCCCAAGGACTAAACTTCTAACACATGAAGACATAGTAGCACACTCAAACTATACTCGACCCACAGCACTGAATGAAAAACAAAATAGCAATGATGAATTTCAGACCTTAAGTATTGGACTGTCCTAGTATCATATAAGACTTCCCTCACAATGAGATTATTCTGTCTACTTCCACCCTCCTTGACATTTTGTGTTTGTAATGCTCAGGATGATTGTACCCAAGCTTTCTCACAGGAGGACAGAGTCATGTTATGGTTACATCATTCAGTCAGTGACTTTCCCACCTACAGAAAAAACAGTGTTCAGAACGAAGCCCAAAAGATGCAGTGATATCCTGAATCATTAATAGGACACTATGATTAGTTGGCTCTTCTTAGGACAAAGCACTGGAGAGCCATGTGGACAGATACAAGGAGTTTCAGTTTCCATCCTAAATACAGAAACTCAGTTAGGTACAACTCTCATTTTCTTTTTTTTTTTTTTTTGTCCTTTCCCTATACTCTTTTTTTTTTTTTCATTTTTCTTTTATTATTCATATGTGCATACAAGGATTGGTTCATTTCTCCCCACTGCCCCCACCCCCTCCATTACCACCCACTCCGCCCCCTCCCTCTCCCCCCCAATACCCAGCAGAAACTATTTTGCCCTTATTTCTAATTCTGTTGTAGAGAGAGTATAAGCAATAATAGGAAGGAACAAGGGTTTTTGCTGGTTGAGATAAGGATAGCTATACAGGGTATTGACTCACATTGATTTCCTGTGCGTGGGTGTTACCTTCTAGGTTAATTCTTTTTGATCTAACCTTTTCTCTAGTACCTGTTCCACTTTTCCTATTGGCCTCAGTTGCTTTAAGGTATCTGCTTTAGTTTCTCTGCATTAAGGGCAACAAATGCTAGCTAGTTTTTTAGGTGTCTTACCTATCCTCATCCCTCCCTTGTGTGCTCTCGCTTTTATCATGTGCTCATAGTCCAATCTCCTTGTTGTGTTTGCCCTTGATCTAATGTCCACATATGAGGGAGAATATACGATTTTTGGTTTTTTGAGCCAGGCTAACCTCACTCAGAATGATGTTCTCCAATTCCATCCATTTATCAGCGAATGATAACATTTCGTTCTTCTTCATGGCTGCATAAAATTCCATTGTGTATAGATACCACATTTTCTTAATCCATTCGTCAGTGGTGGGGCATCTTGGCTGTTTCCATAACTTGGCTATTGTGAATAGTGCCGCAATAAACATGGGTGTGTAGGTGCCTCTGGAGTAACAGTCTTTTGGGTATATCCCCAAGCAACTCTCATTTTCTGATCAACCAGGTTGATCAAGGATTCTTTTTTTTTTTTTTTGGTCTTGATCTTGCACAATTTTCCCTTCTGCCATCTACTGCATTTTTATGATCTTCGTAAAGCAGTATTCTTCTTTTACAAAGGAAGTCTATAATAACTTACATTGGCACATGGTTAAATAGTGCTTTCTGAGAAGATCTGTAATAAAGTTGGGGTAGGTGTTAATGTCCCTATTTTATTTGTGAGCAAACTAAATCTTACATAAATAAATAAATATGCCTAGGTTCACAAAGAGGGTAAAGAATTCCCACCTGTTTATTCAACAAACATTTGCTAAGCACCCACTATGTGCTAAGTACTGTATCAGGTCATGAGATGCAATTTTGAGCCGATGGACAGTTTCACCTTTCCCAGAACACAAATGCATGGCTCTACCTCCTACTACTTCCTTTATCCTGGATAAGTTCTGATCCCCATATCAAGGAACTCCCAGTAAGCCCCTCAGGAGGCTGTCCTAACTATACACAAAAAGCTGAAGCCAAATTTCACCCAGGGCAAGATGGCTGGCCACATCTGTATGAATGTTTAAAGCACCTCTCAGTGCAGTACAGCCAGGACTCCAGGCTCCTTCCTTCCACCTCCAGAGAGGGTGGAGTTCATGTTACCAGCCACACTATACACAATCTACCTTGCCCATTCCAACCTAATGTTTATTGCAGCACTATTCACAATAGCCAAATTATGGAAACAGCCAAGATGCCCCACCACTGATGAATGGATTAAGAAAATGTGGTATCTATACACAATGGAATTTTATGCAGCCATGAAGAAGAACGAAATGTTATCATTCGCTGGTAAATGGATGGAATTGGAGAACATCATTCTGAGTGAGGTTAGCCTGGCCCAAAAGACCAAAAATCGTATGTTCTCTCTCATATGTGGACATTAGATCAAGGGCAAACACAACAATGGGATTAGACTATGAGCACATGATAAAAGCGCGAGCACACAAGGGAGAGGTGAGGATAGGTAAGACACCTAAAAAATTAGCTAACATTTGTTGCCCTTAACGCAGAGAAACTAAAGCAGATACCTTAAATGCAACTGAAGCCAATAGGAAAAGGGGAACAGGTACTAGAGAAAAGGTTAGATCAAAAAGAATTAACCTAGAAGGTAACACCCACGCACAGGAAATCAATGTGAGTCAATACCCTGTATAGCTATCCTTATCTCAACCAGCAAAAACCCTTGTTCCTTCCTGTTATTGCTTATACTCTCTCTACAACAAAATTAGAAATAAGGGCAAAATAGTTTCTGCTGAGTATTGAGGGGGTGACGGGGAGGGGAGGTGGCGGAGTGGGTGGTAAGGGAGGGGGTGGGAGCAGGAGGGAGAAATGAACCAAGCCTTGTATGCACATATGAATAATAAAAGAAAAAAAAATCAGGTCAGTTATCATGCAATCTGAGTGATAAAATGATGCATAGAATCAACATTACTTCCCTGTACATCTATCAGACTAGTCTAAAATGGAGGACCACAGACAGCATGTGGTTATGTTTGGAGAGATGAGATCAGGTTCTTAGTCTAGAGGATAGCAAAATGTTCTGATAAAGCATTGTTACTGAAACTTCGACTTTCTCTCTCATCCAACTTTATGGAATTCACACAAAGAGCTGAACATGGTACATCAAGTCATTCATATTCTCTTTCTTCCAAAGAGAAAGTTCTGAGCCCTTTTAGCAGGCTATGATATTTTATCAAAGGTAGATTTAGGAAGGATCTCTGGAAACCAATGGTCCAAGGATGCAGGTAATAGATAAGCAGCCCAACCTAACTACATGTTCCACCTTCTGGCCCTCTAACTAGTGGACCCTTATGGCCTTGGGTCATATTTCAGACATCTTATCATTGGACTTTTGACACATCTGAGCTGTATCTTGCTCCAGACAGTTGGTACAAGCCACTGACGAACACTGGCCCTCCCCCACCATCTTCCAACCTGGGCCATCATCCCCATTCCTTTACAGGCTATTCTGGGCTTCCTAGTACTTGCTTTCATCCATTTCTTCCTGAATCTCAGGCCCCATACACTGACTCTTACACCTACATGTCAGTCTTTTGGTTAGTAACTCTCCACCCATCTGTGGATCTGCTGCTCTAAACTAGGCGTATGAAGACACTCAATAACCATTAACAACCCACCACCCCTCCAACAACCATACAATGGGACAGTCAAACCATTGCTGATGCTTCCATTGGTGATGTGACCCACTGGTGATGCTTCCAATCCAGTTTTTCAAGATGCCCCTCAAGAAGCCTGAAGAAGGGGAGCACAGAGGCTCTAACCTATTCAGAGGAAAGCAGAGAGGCTGCCTGAAGGAGACAAGGCAGCAGGAATGAGAAATACAAAGAAACCATGTGCCCTCACAAAAACTGATTGGAAAGGACATATAGGGGAAGGGGAGACAGAAAGGCTCATCGGAATCCCAGGGCTCTACCTGGGTCCCTTTGTGAATGGGGAAGGCTCTGTGGTGGCAATGTGGGACACAGGAGGCGATGAGTATGTTTGGGGACCTGTTAGAATTGAGGCTTCAAGGACCCTACATGGTAGAGATATTTTCAAAGTAAGTTTTGGACAAAAAGGCTTGAAAAATGTTTCCATCAACTTCAACTCCTACTTGAGAGCCAAGAACAATTTGTACATAAGATGATAATATATCAAGAGAAAGAAAACAATTTAGTTCCCCCAATCCACAGGGGACATGTCCCAAGTCCCCCAGTGGATGCCTGAAATCATGGGCAGTATCCATTCTTACATATTTTGTTTTCTCCTGTACATACACACTTATGGTAAAATTAAATTTATAAGTTAGGCACAGAAAGAGATTAACAATAACTAATAATAGAACAATTATAACAATAAGCTGTAATAAAAGTTACATGAATGTGGTCTGTCAGAGCTCTCGAAATATCTGATTGCTAATTTCTGGAATTTTCCATGTAGTATTTTTGGAGTGTGGTTGACTGAGGCTGACTGAAACCAAGGACAGTGAAACTGTGGATCAGGGGCTACTGTAGTGTCTTCCCTGGCAGGAAGCTCTATGAGAGAGCTATAATGTGAAGGACAAAAGAGACAGCACAATAATGGACAGCATGACATTTCAGGCAAAGAGAGCAACATTCCTTGTGAACTGTTACAGATGCTATGTGTGGGCCTACCTGTGTCTGTCAGTCTTACAGATGTCTGTCTGGCCAGTACTGGAGGAAGTGAGTGAGGCACTCAAAGTGGAAGGGGGCTTCCAAAACACAGTCATCAAGATAAATCACTTTTTACTTTAGCATTTTGATACAGCAATATTTAAAAAATCAAATTAAGCAAAAGTTTTGAAATTTTAACTGAAGACAGGATCAGTTATAGGCTGAGCTATACTGAAGCCTGAGGAAAAGGAAAAAATCAGTAGTATTGATCCTGCCTTGATTTAAATTTTGATATTCTGTCCATCATGGGGTTTTGTACATATTAATTTTAACTGCTATAAAAATTATTTGTCTTTCTTACTATGGCTTTTGGCATCCCTTGAAATACTGTGCTCAGAGCAAGAACTTTGTTCACCTTTCTTAATCCCAGTTGTGTGTATGTGTGTGTTCTATGTGTATAAGTGTGTGTTTGTGTGTTTTTGTGTAAGTATGTGTGTGTGTGTGTGTGTGTGTGTGTGTAAGACCCAGAGAGAGAAAATAGGGGGAGTGAGAACAAACATAAATTCAAGTATCACTTTACAGAAAATGTATTATAAGCAGACCCTTAGCCCATGGAGGTCATTCCTTCCCAAACAAAACTTGGGGAAGACAATAGAAACATTTCCTGATGTGATGAGCTTTTCTCTGGACATAGTCTGTGGTTCTTAACAGCATCAGACACAAGGGCATCACTCAAATATTCTGAGTGAGAAAACATAAAAACAAGTTCAAAGACAAATCAGTTTTCAGGCCTTTGAGGTGGATGATAGCCCACAAACACAGGGTTATGGAGGGGAAAGGAGGGTTGCTACTGCCATGGACAGAGAGAGGGAAGAACACTCAGACAGTGTTGGGTGGACAAAAGCAAAATGACATGGATCAGAGCTTCCCTGCCTGCTTCACAGCTCAGGCCAGGATGACTGGGCTTGGGATGAGGGAGTGTTCAGTTCATTCCCACTTGGCTGTCCTTACCCAGCATGACCTTGGAGACAATACAGACTGATACCTATGTCTAGACAGTCCAGCGTTACCAACAAATCAGATCTCAATAACACAGGCCCACATGGCAAAGAGACCATCAGTGCCTCTAAACTTCATCCATTCTGAGGTAGTTTGCAGGAAACCAAAACAAAAGCGAGCAGTTTGGCTTGCTAAAACCATTTGACACATTGCCCGGACTTTGAAGGTCAATCTGTCTGAAATCTGAGCACCCAAGATTTGGGGTGTTGAATTTTAAGAAGGCTGGATATAAGATGACTCATATGCCAACGGAATCAACTATCAACACTGATCTTCAACTAGATAATCAAGGTTTCTGAAACTTAAAAGAATGGCTTCTCCTTTTCCATATTTGGGCTGCCAAGTAACCATACAGGGGAAAAGGGGGAAAGCCTGTCAGGTTGCCATACAACAAATTCAACTCAGGTCCAACTTCGTAACACAATTATTCTTCCTTCAGAATGTGAAAATTCTAAATAACTTTGATTTTGCTTTAAATGTCATCACATTTTATTTTAAGGGTCATAATTTCTTATTCCTACATGAACAGTTTTATATATGTAAAGGTCATATCTAATGAAAAGGAAGAACTTACTGCAGAAGGCAGTCAGGGAAAATGAGAAGGGACTTGTAAGAGAAAGAAATATGTAAGATCCAGATTAAATCAACTGGATACCTGCCTGCCAGCATAGGACTCACTGGACTAGACTTTTGAGTCTTTCCCACATTCTATCTTAAATGGCTCAAGGAATGAGATTTTCATCCCTTCCTTCAAAATGTTTCAAAATGCACTCAATGAATTTAGTGTTTAAACATTTCCCTGCTGGGATTTTTCTGAGCAAGGTTTTATCTAGAATCTTCTGGTCTGAATACAGTTCTCTACCTGGTTAATTCCTGCTAATCCTTCAGATCTGTGTATGCAGGAATAGGCTGGGTTCCTTTATTACATACAAGCCTGTTCCTTTTCTTGAGAGTACTTCTTTCAGTTTGCAATGTTCTTTTGTTATCTGGTTACTTTATTAACATCTGTCACTCCTCTTGGGCTATAAATTATGACTGCAGGAAACCTGTCCATTTTATCCATTCCTTGCACTAATTTTCTAGAGCTTCTAAAACAAAGTACCACAGACTGAGGGGCTTAAAAACAGAATTTCATTGTCATACAACTCTGGGGCCAGAAAGCTAAAATCAAAGTGTCACCAAAGTTTGTTCCTCCTTAGGACTCTGAGGAAAGTTCTGTTCCAGAACTCTCACCTTAGCTTGTAGATGGCTTTCTTCTTGTTTCTTCATGGTGTTCCCCCTGTATCTTCATATCTACTTCCTTCTGTTTGTATCTGTGTGTCTACATTTCATTTTCTTATAAGGAGACCAGTCCTTGGATTAGGGGCCACCCTAAAGACCTCACTTTACCATGATTACCTCTGTAGAGACCTAATCCCTAAATGCATTCACATTCTAAAGTACTGAGACTTAGTACATCATATGTATTGCTTGGGGAATATGATCCAACCCATAACACCAGTGAATCCCCACTATCTAGCTTGATTAGAGCATCAATAAATGTTTGTGTGATAAATGAATGAGATGTTACCATCCTAGCTCAGGGTCACCCAGAAAGCTTGGCTAATCCAAATACCTTTTATAGATGGAGAGTTGGAGAAAAGGGAGAGAAGCCTGTCACAGGATCAAGGATATCTGACCTGGCTTCAGTTTCATGCTTCCCTCAACTCCTTTGCACTCTATCAGAAGGTAGCACTGGTGCTTTGCCTCATCTTCCTTCCTGCAGCATTAGTAACACCATTTTAACAAGGTGGCTCCTTGTTACCTGTGAATTCTTTACACATGAAAAACATTTCAATAACCAACAAAGTGATTGCTATCATTTTAGTGTGATTCAACATTCTCCAAGTGTTCACTCCCAACACATGACCCTCTAAAAGCACAGTTCTTGCATTCAATTCAATTCAAGCCAATGAGTTTGAATTAAATGAGTGTCACATGCAAAGGACTGGGTTTCATACTTCAGAGATTTTTTGCTTTTTCTAGTGGTGCTGGGGATTGAGGCCAGGTAAACACCTTACCACTTGAGCTATAGTTACGGCCCTTTTGTTTGTGTTTTCTTCTGAGATAAGGTCTTACTAACTTTGCCCTGACTGACCTGGAATTTGTGATACTCATGCCTCTGCCTCCCAAGTATCTAGGATTATAGGAATGTACCACCATGCTTGGCTATAGAATTTTTTTTGGTTGTACTCAGGGGTTGAACTCAGGGCTTCATACTTGCTAGGCAAATGCTCTGTCACTTGAGCCATTATAATTGAGTAGAAGGATAAACTGTGTGCCCAGAGTTTTTGATGGCAAAAAATGATGTTCTGAAATGTGCCAGAGGTGCATGTGAAACACTAAGGCGTGAGGAGGGCCAGGGAATAAATGGAAGGTGAAGGATATGTTGTCTTTCCCTGACTAGGAGAGGATGGGGCTTCTAAGAAACAACATGAGCAAAAGTAGGGGCAGGATAAGCCTGGCCTAGGACTCAGGGAGGTTATCAAGATGAGTTAGAGCTTGGTAGGAGAAATAAATTATAGACAGCCTGGAAGGGAGAGAAATAAGGTAACAGAAGATGGAGAGGAATTGGAGGAGGCCTAAGAGAAGAATTTGATATAGGCCTTTGTAAATAGTTAAATTTAAAGGTACAATATGACAGAATCTGTTAGCTTTTTGTCACTATAATGAAATATCTGAGATAATCAACTTATAAAGAAAAAAGGGTTTATTTTGGTTCTCAGGAGATTTCTATCCAAGGTCAGTAGGCCCATTAGTCTTGTGGTAAAGCCTCACATCATGGAAGGAACACATGATGGGGCAAAACCACTCACATTACAAGCCAGGGAGTAAAGCAAAAAAGGGGGGCAGGACCCCACAATTTCCAAAGGCTGTCCTCAATGACATTTGGACTCCCCATTAGGCCCTATCTCATACAAATTCTGTCACCTCCCTATAGTGTCACCATGGGAACCACACCTTTAACAAAGGGGCCTTTAGAGGACATTCAAGATCCAAACAATAGCATAAAGAATGGAGGTACAAAAGTACAGAACACGAGTGAGGAACCACAAAGGCCTTTTTTCCTTTATGTTTTTTAGCAGAGTATATGACAGAGACAGTAGAAATGTAAGGTGAAGCCCAATTGTAGAGGGCCCTGACCTCCATGTTAAGGATTTCAAATGACATTGCAGGAAAGTGGAGCCATGTGAGTTTTTGAGTGAAGGCAGAAGGGCCATGGTCAGAGGTAGCAGTGAGGATGGATTGGACAGGTTCTGGTTTAGGGTACTAGTCCTAAATCATCCCAAGCTACTTCCTCTACTATGTCGCCTCCATGTGGACACAGACACGTGTTCTCCTCCCCTGTTGCATACTTGGTGCTACATGACCAGTGCCTACTACAAGGCAGAAATCTAGTTAATATTTGGATTTGGGGGCAGGACCTTGAAGAGACCCTTCCTACTTGACCAAGAACTTGCTAAGATGTGAGTCCACATCTGTCAGTACTCTTGGCTTCTGCATCTCAGCAAAGCTGATGCGCCCCAGAGTCAAAGAAAGATGTGTGAAGAATACTGGGACCATGCTGGTGTCTCTATTTCCATCTCAGATGGTGGGAGTCAGCTTTCGCCCAAGTTTGCTGGAATTAGGCTTCTGTCACTTAACCAAGAGAGCACCAACATCACTTTACATGGCCCAGCCTCAGGTTCACCACCTCCAGTGAGGGAGCAGCCTTCGCATCAGCCCCCACAACCCCTCACAGCTTCTGCTCTGTCCCTAGTTCTATCCCCTGACATGAGGCAAAGCAAGTCCATTTGCTCCTGCTCTTGTTACAGTGGCTTCTGCCTTCTCTCATAGCATCCTCTCCCCACTGTTTCTCTTCTCTTGTGGAATTCAGACTGGTCCTCTTCTGGTAATCTCCAAGGTGTAACATGCTCCCAGGAGCAGATTGACTCTGAGCCCCTCAGCACTACCACTGAGCCATGGTCTAGAGGACTCAGTGCACAGAGTCCAAGCTTCACTCTGATGCATTATGGCCTCATGCTGATTAGAGGGGTTGGTTCAATTACAGCAACCAGGGCTTTTGACTTCCTCATCTATAAATAAGGTGGATGAGTATTGGTTTAACTGTCCTTGGAATTTCTTTTCCTTCTGATGTGATTTGACTGTAAGCATATGACTGGGTACTAACCAATGATTGCTGTTCTCTTGGTTATAGCCTTTTGTCCCTTTTCTTACTAGCCAGAACATCCTATTATAATCTGGCAGGGAGTACACAAAACCCAGGGAATGGGAGGGTGTTGGTAGGGTCTGGAAATTACTTGGTGTGGCAAGCAGCTTCAGAGATGGCTTCCGACGATCCCTCCCTTATTGAATTCATGCCTTTGTGTAATCCCTTCTCCTTGAATGTGGCTAAGTCTACATTTAATTTAACTTGCCTTGTTTTACAATCTAACAAAGTACTGCAAAAGTGACAAGTTGTTACTTTCAAGATTATGTAATAAAAAATAGTGGCTTCCAACTTGCTCACCCCATTTTGCTTCTCACTGCTTGTCTGATAGAATTCAGCCACCATAATGTGAGTTGCCATATGGAGAGAGACCCACATGGCAAGGACTGAGGGTCATCTTCATCCAAAGACCATCAAAAAAACAAAGGACCTCAGTCCAACAATACATGAGAGTATGAATCCTGCCAGCCACTGAGTGACTGACTTGGAAGCAGGTCCTGCTCCAGTCAAACCCCAAGACAATGGCAGTCCCAGCCAACAATTGTGGGAGATCAGCAGGCTAAGCTGTGTCTGAATTCCTGACCTGGAGAAGCTGAGGCATAAGGAATCTCAATGCGGATTTCGATACACTGAAATAGATAAATAATAGACTTGGTGTCAATGGTTTTGCTCATTAGGTAACAACACAGACTGAGTGAATTGAATTTTACTTAGTTTTTTTTACAATTGAATTTGATAGCAACTTTTTTACAATTGAATTTGATAGAAGCCGTAATTTTAGCTACTGAGGAGGCAGAGATCAGGAGGATTGTGGTTCGAAGGCAGCCTAGCAAATAGTTCTCTAGACCCTATTTAGAAAAAAAACCATCACAAAAGAGGGCTGGTGGAGTGGCTCAAGTGTAGGCCCTGAGTTCAAACCTCTATACCACACACACACACAAAAAGAAGATGCTTTTCCTCTGATGTCAACAGTCTAAAACATTCTTCACCTCCATTAATGCACCAACCACCCTGCTTGTCCATGAGGTAATCATGTCTCTGATTTATCTTTACAATGTGTCCTTTACTATTTGCTAAGGATTCAAATGTCTGTCATTTTCCAAGTCTTACAGTTAAAGTCCTTACAGATTAAAACCACTAGTTCTCCTATCTTGTGCTCTGGAAGTATAATCTTTAATAGGTTGATTCATATAACATGGTCCATGTTCACTAGGTTCTGACCTACATAAATGACCATTTCACACAGCTCAATTTCACACCTCTCTGAAATTGCTTTCTGCTCTGTGTTGTCACTCTTCTTCATGTGGATTCTTTCTGTCAATTTTAAGGTAAGAAATAGTGATTTTTTCATGCTTGAATCACTGGCACCTGGCCCAGTGTCTGCCACATTACAGATATTAATAAACACCATTAGACTTAAATTGTTGATATGTTTACACTGTCTTGCAAAGCAATTAATTATTCATTAACTCAATAAATATTCCCAAAGAGCCTGAGTGTCAGACCTGTTCTAGGTGCCAGGCTTACTGAGATGAATCATCCCCATCCCTAACGTGCTCACTGTCTGAGAGGAAAGAGACAGATAACTAAACAGAAAAATTACAATTCAATATGAAAAGCAATGGAAACAGTCATAAACAGATAATTACACTCATATTCCACATAAAAACATTTCAAGCAACCCCACCAGATTATAAAACTAGAGCAGGAATACATAACAGAAGAAAAGGCAAGAGATAAGGAAACTGTTGGAAAAGAAAAAAGAAAAAGTGCCCCCCCCCCACAAAAATAAAAACTCACAGTGAAGGGCATAGCAGAAGCCTTCATAGTTGCAATAAGCTTCTGAAAAAGTATGAAAACACACCAGCATAGTGGTGTACAACTGTAATCCCAGCACTCTGAAGGCAGAGGCCGGAAGATCATGAGTTTGAGGCCATCCTGGGCTACATAGTGAGAACCTGTCTTCAAAAAATTAAAAAGAAAGTGTGAAAACATGGCCTCAACTTTGAAAGGTTTTCATTGATGTCCACAGTGCATGTCTGCTTACAAGCAAATCTAAGAGGAAAACCAAAACCAAGCCAAGCCAACTACAATGGACATATTTCTGGAAAGAAGGAAGCTCCTGCAATAAGAGCCTCAGAAGGGATCCAGAACTAGGCAATGTTGTCACAGGATACAGCTGCATGTGTGTTACTGTCTCTGGAGACCTCCCAGTGGGGGTGGGAACAAAAGTGTTAATGATCCCTGACCCTGACCAAGTGTGGGTCTAGGCTAATGTGTATTTTTATGTCTTAATTTCTAAAAACAACAAAAAAAGTAAGTAAAAAATATTTTGAAAAATGAATAAGTTATAGAAAAATGATACAAAGAAAGAAAATAGACTAGAAGTGAAGTTCAGTGGTACAACACTTACCTAGCATGTGCAAGGCGTTGGGCTTGATCCTCAGCACTGATAAACAAATAAATAACTGTACAATAAATAGAAAGAAAATATTTCATACAGCCATACAATGTATGTGTTTTAAGGTAAACGTTATTATCAAAGAGTAAAAAAAATTTAATTAAATAGTTCATAAAATAGAAAATTCACAGTAAGCTAAGGTTAATTTATTATTGAAGAAAGTAAAGTACATTTTTATGTCAGTGTAGTCTAAGTATACAGTGTTCACAAAGCCTGTAGTAGTGTGTTCTAAAATCCTAAGCCTTCCCAATCACTCCCCACCCAGAGCAACTGCCAGTCCTACAAGCTCCATTCATGGCAAGTGCCCTAGGCAGGTGTATGGCTTTTATCTTTTATACCGTATGTTTACTGTACCTTTTCTACATTTAGATATGTTTCAACACACAAATACTTGGAATTGTGTTACAACTGCCTACAGTACAATAACATGCTGAACAGGTTTGTAGCCCAGGAGGAACAAGCCCTTCCATACAGCTTCAGTGTGTAGCAGTCTACACCATCTAGGTCTATGTAAGTCCACTCTGCGATGTTTGCAGAACAATAAAAATGCCTGATGATGCATCTCTCATACTATATCCCTGTCATTAAGTGACATGTGACTGAATTTCCAGGTTAGTAAAGAAAATTTCCTAAAGGAGGTCAATGCAAAGCTAGCAGAGGAGTGACAATAGTGTGGGATCTGAATTCACTTGGGCCTCGGTTTAAGTTCTAGGATCTTAGGAACATAACTGTATTTAGTTACTTATTGCTTCACAACAAATCACCACAAACTTAGTGTCTTAATACAATGCACATTTATCATATCATAGTTTCTGTAGACCAGGAAGCCAGACCAGGCTTGGCAAGGTGCTCTCTCTCATGGTCTCTCATGAAGCTGCAATCAGGCAGGGCTGTGGTCTCATCTGAACACTCCTCAGGGGAAGTCTCTGCTTCCAAGCTTACTTCTATAGTTGTTAGCAAGATTCCATCCCTTTGATCTGTTAGGCAGAAGGCCTGTTCTCTAGATGGTGTGTACTTGATGTCTGCCCTTAGTCCCTTGCTGTGTGAGCATTTCAAACATGGCAACTTATCAAAACTTGCAAGGGAGAGTTTGCTACTAAGCCAGAAGCAAACAATTTCTTAGAATGTAGCCAAGGATTGATATTGCCTGTACCTTAACCCATGGGTTACAAGCAAATTCCCCAGCAAGCCCATATGCAAGGGAAATTGTGCAAGTCCTTTTCTTGGGTTCTGTTTTAGGAAGAACCCAAAGAAGGCCAGGCCCATTCAGTTGAGCACAGTCATGTTTGAGAGTTCCAAAACTGGCTTTCCCTGAGGAGTGCTACAAATACAGTGTTATGGGAACTTAGAGGGGAGAGTCCAAGGGATCCAGTCACCTTGTCTGTCAGTGTCTACTAGATAAGATCACACACCGGTGTCTTTATGGTGCAATGCTGACTGAGCAAATGCTTACTCCTCCCTGCTGGGGAGTTCCCTCTTTCTGCTGCCACAAGGAGCCATCATCCAATATGGCTCAGTTTATGCAATTCACTAGGTCTTTATACCCTGGTTCTGCCTTTTAATCTGACATTGTACCTAAATTTATTTTTTCTTCAATCCTGATTTTTAAATTATGTTTAATAATTTTATTATAGGCATTTCTTTTTTATTTTTGGCAGTACTGGGAGTTGAACTCAGAGCCTCACACTTTCTAGGAGATACTCTACCACTTGAGCTACTTTGCCATCCCTTTGAGCTTTAGCTATTTTTGAGATGGTTCTCACGTTTATGCCTGGGCAGTCCTCCTATTTATGTTCCCATGTAGCTGGAATGGCAGGTGCATGGCACGACATCCAGCTATTTGTTGAGATAGAGTCTCACTATCCCCCCACTCTGCCTTGAACCACAATCCTCCCAATATCTACCTCCACCACACCAGGTCTTCTCATAAGTATTTCCTTTTTTTTTCTTTTATTTCATCATTTTTATATCTACTTACATGTGTACATATTGTTTGGGCCACCTCCCCTCTCTGCCTCCCCACCCCGTGCCCCCCTGCTTCCAGGTAGAACCTGTTCTGCCCTCTTCTTCTCTGATTTTGTTGACAAGAAAACATAGGAGATAATAAGAAAGACATAGTGTTTTGCTAGTTTGAGATAAAGATAGCTATACAGAGAGATCCCTGGAGTTGCTTCCATGCACTTGTGTATTGCAACCCACATTGGCTCATCTCTGCCAGACCTCTTCACTACTTCCTGGTCCCCTTCCCATAGTGGCCTCTGCCAGTTTAAGATTACTTTATTTGCTTCTCTATGGTGAGCACATCAACCACATTCAGGTTTTATGTTTCCTTCCCTTTCCTTATTCCTCCTGTGTGTGTTCCTCCTTAGTGTGTGACCCATGTCCAATAGTATTTACTGCATTTGTTTTAGATCTATAATCCTCATATAAGGAAGAACATGCTATTTTTGGCCTTCTGAGTCTGGCTAACTTCACTTAAGATAATGTTCTGCAGTTCCATCCATTTACTTGTGAATAACAAAATTTCATTCTTCTTTGCAGCTGAGATTCCACTGTGTATAAATACCATTATTTTCTAAATCCATTTCCGTTGCTAGTGGGGCATCTTGGATGTTTCCATAGCTTGGCTATTGTGAATAGTGCTGCAATAAACATGGGTGTACAGGTGCCTTTGTAATAACTTGAGTCTCATTCCTTCAGGTATATCCCTAGGAGTAGTATTGCTGGATCATATGGCAGATCTATGTCTGGTTTTTTTAAGAAGCCTCCATATTGTTTTCCAAAGTGGTTATACTAGCTTACATTCCCACCAGCAGTGTATGAGGGTTCCTTTCTCTCCACATCCTCACCAACATTTGTTGTTGGAAATTACGTTGAACATGTAGATTGCTTTTGGTAATATAGCCATTTTTACTATGTTGATTCTACCAATCCATGAGCACGGGAGAGCTTTCCATCTTCTGTTGTCTTCCTCAATCTCTTTCTTCAGTGGTTTATAGTTCTCCTTGTAAAAGTCATTTATATCCTTTGCTAAGTTTATTCCTAGGTATTTGATTTTCTTTGAGGCTATTGTAAATGGAATTGTTTTCCTATATTCTTTCTCAATTTGTTCATTGTTAGTGTATAGAAAGGCTACTGATTTGTGTAAGTTGATTTTGTATCCTGCTACATTGCTGAAGATATTTATGGTGTCTAGGAGTTTTTGGGTGGAGTTTTTTGGGTCTTTGAGGTATAGGACCATGTCATCTGCAAATAGAGATACTTCAACTATTTCTTTACCTGTTGGTATTCCTTTTATTTCTTATTCTTGCCTTATGCTCTGGCTAGGAATTCCAAGACTGTGTTGAATAGGAGTGGGGAGAGTGGGCATCCTTGTCCACTGAAGGGAAATGGTTCCAGTTTTTCTTCATTTAAGTATGATGTTGGCTATAGGTTTGTCATATAAAGCTTTTATAATGTTGAGGTACATTCCTTCTATTCCTAGTTTTCTTAGAGCTTTTATCATAAAGTGGTGTTGAATCTTATAAAAGGCTTTTTCTGCATCCATTGAGATGATCAAGTGGTTTTTCTATTTGCTTCTACTAATGTTCTATATTACATTTATTGATTAACATATGTTGAACCATCCCTGCATCCTTGGGTTGAAGCTGATTTGGTCATGGTGAGTGATCTTTCTGATATATTGTTGGATTTGGTTTGCCATTATTTTATTGAGTATTTTTGCATCGATGTTGGAGATTAGCCTGTAGTTCTCCTTTTTGGATGTGTCCTTGTCCAGTTTTGGGAGAGTATAATGCTGGCTTCATAGAATGAGTTAGGCAGTGTTCCTTCCCTTTTTATTTCATAGAGAAGTTTAAGGAGTGTTTGTATTAGTACTTCTTTGTAGGTCTGATAGAATTCAGCTGAGAATCCATCAGGCCGTGGACTTTTCTGTTTTGGGAGACCCTTTATTGCTGCTTCAATTTCATTACCTGTTATAGATCTGTTTATGTGGTTAATATCCTCTTGGTTAAGTTTTGGATGTTTTGGATGGTCATAAGTATCTAGAAATTTATCCATTTCTTCAAGATTTTCCAACTTATTGGAATGTAGTTTCTCAAAGTAGTCTCTGATGATTCCCTGGATTTCCTTGGTGTTTGTTGTTCTTTTTCCTTTTTTGTTTCTGGTTTTACTAATTTGGGTCTTTTCCCTCCTCATTTTAGTCAGATTGTCCAGGGGCTTCTCAAAGAACCAGCTCTTTGTTTCATTGATTCTTTGTATGGTTTTTTGGTCTCTATTTCATTAATTTTGGTCCATATTTTTATTATCTCTCTCCTTCTGCTTGTTTGGGGTTTTGCTTGTTCTTGTTTTTCTAGGAGTTTGAGATGTAGCAATAGGTTGTTTATTTGAGATCTTTCTCTTCTTTTAATATATGCACTCATGGCTATAAACTTTCCTCTTAGGACTGCCTTTATTGTGTCCCATAGGTTCTGTTAGGTGGTGTTTTCATTTTCATTAGCTTCCAGGTACCTTCTAATTTCCTCCATGACCCACTGATCATTGAGCAATGAGATATTCAGCCTCCAATTATTTACATATTTTCTGCTGTTGCTTTTGTTGTTGAGGTCTAGTTTTAATGCATTGTGATCAGATAGAATGCAGGGGGTTATTTCTATTTTCTTTTATTAGCTGAAGCTTGCTTTGTGTCCTAAGATGTGATCAATTTTGGAGAAAGTTCCATGGGCTTCTGAGAAGAATGTATATTTTGCCATTGTTAGATGAAATATATTCTGTGGACATCAGGTCCATTTGGTTTATGGTGTCATTTAGTTTTAGGATTTCTTTGTTGATTTTTTTGTTTGGATGACCTATCTATTGGTGCTAGAGGGGTATTAAAGTTTCCCACTACCACTGTGTTGGAGTCTATATGTGCTTTTAAGTCCTTTAGTGTATGTTTGATGAAATTGGGTGCGTTGACATTGGGTGCATATAGATTAATAATTGTTATTTCCTTTTGGTGTATTGCCCCTTTTATTAGTATATGTGTCCTTCTTTATCTTGTTTGATCAGTGTAAGTTTGAGGTCTACTTTGTCTGATGTAAGTATTGCTACCCCTGTCTGTTTTCAGGGGCCATTGGCTTGGTAAATCTTCTTCTAACCCTTTACCCTAAACCAGTTTATTTCTGTCAGTAGCATGGGTCTCTGGTAAATAACAGATTGTTGAATATTCCTTTTTAATCCAGTTTGCCAAGTAGTGTCTTTTGATGGGGGAATTGAGTCCATTGACATTCAGTGTTAGTATTGATAGGTATGTGCTGATTCCTGCCATTTAGCTGTTTTTGTTGTTTAAGGATTTGATTGTGTGCAGCTGAATCAATGCTACTCTCTGATTACTTGTCTTTTCTTCTCCTGTGCTTTGAGACTTCATGTCCTCTCCTCTCATAGTATTGTTTGCTTTCATCTTCTGTGTGCAGAATTCCTTGTAGAATCTTCTGTAATGGTGGCTTGGTGGTCATGTTCTGTTTTAGTTTCTGTTTATCATGGAAGATTTTTATTGCTCCATCAATTTTGAATGATAGTTTTGCTGTGTAGAATATCCCAGGGCTGAACTTATTTTCATTCAGTGCCTGAAATACCTCACTCCATGCCGTTCTTGCTTTTAAGGTTTCCGTTGAGAAATCTGCTGCTATTTTGATGGGTTTACCTGTATACATTTTTTGTTTTTTCTCTCTTACAGCCTTCAGTATTCTTTCTCTGTTCTCTGTACTTATTGTTTTAATGACAATATGCCTTGAAGAGGTTCTATTTTGGTCAAGTCTGTTTGGTGTCCTGGAGGCTTCCTGTACTTAAATGGACAAAACTTTCTTGAGATTTGGAAAATTTCTATTAGTATTTTATTGAATACATTATGTATCCTTTTGGCTTGAACCTCTTCTCCTTCTTCAATTTCTTCAATGCCCATGATTCTCAGGTTTGGTCTTTTGATGGAATCTCTGAGTTCTTGTATATTCCTTTCACAGCTCTTGAGTTATTTGACTGAGATTTCTTCTGTTTTTTCTTTAAATTCTATTTCATCTTTTATCTTTTCTGTCTTCCCCTTGTTCTAGTCTGCTGTAGTGGCCTTCCATTGTGTTTTGGTTTTTTTGTTTTTTGACTAAAGGGACTTTTTATTTCCAGCATTTCTGTTTGATTCTTTTTTCTGAAGTTTTCCATATCTTTGTTCAACTCCTCTTTTATTGTTTTCTTTTGTCATCTTTAATTCATATATCTCCCTTTTTATAATGTCCTTTGTTTCACTTTGGTGTTTGTTGAAGTCCTCTCTGAGTTCCTTTATTTGTTTCTGTGTCTTCTCATGTTCTTTATTTTTGGTGTCTTGAAATTTCTTGAGTGCATCTTGTACATTCTGGTTAACTATATCTAGTATCTTCTCCGTGAATTTGTCAGTGATATCTTCTAAAATTTCTTCTTTGAAGGTTTTTATGTGGGTGTCACTGGGCTCCTTAGTGACATTTATCATTTTTTTTTAAGGTCAGGAACTGGGTATCTATTTTCTTCATTTCCCACTGAATCCTGTATTAAATTGTTTTTTTTTTTTTTTTGGTTTTTTGGGGTTTTTTGAGGAGAGTGGTTTCCACCCCTTCTTCCTATCCACTTGGTACTGAGGAACTATGTTTTTCATAGGCTAGTTGGTGGTTTTGATTGCCTGATTTCTTTCCCTGATTTAATTTTTGTGTTGAAACTGACTTGGTTGTTAGCTAGGTTGATGTGCTCTTTCTGTCCCTGGCCTTAGTGTGTAATATAGCAATAACAAATACATGGTTCAAGGCCAGACCAGTTGTTTACATATTATATAGAAAAGCCCTTGATAATAATATCTTTAAACAGTGGGAGTTGGGGTGGGAGATGGTTATTAGTTTAGTTATAGATTTTTGGGGAATTGGTAAAGGTGGTACTAAAATGGGGGGGGAAGAGGTAGGTGGGTGAGGGAAACAGTGAGGGGTGGCTGGTTTTTTGTGTGTGTTTGGGTGTATTTCTGTTGTTGTAGTGGAGGGTGCTTGTGTCAGGGATTGCAGGGGGCTTGGGTTGTGTATAATTGGTATAGTAAACTAGTCAGAGGGTGGTGAGTGTGTAGGAGGGAGGGTAGTGTGGTGACAGAGTTGGGAAGGATAGGAGCAGGAGGCAAAGACAGGAAAAGAGTAGATGAGAAGGAGGGAAAGTGAAGAGGGTAAGAATAAGGACAAGAGAATAGTGATTGTGAAGTTAATAATACAGGAATAATAAAAATACAAATTTAAAAAAAGAAACACAATAAAATACACCAGGTTCAGGAACCTCAGAATGTTCAGTCTTTTGGTAAAAGTTCTGGATTTTTTCCCTAGGTGTCTAATCCTGGTATTGACATACAAGTGAAAGCTCTGATGTGATCTCACCAGGTGACTGGCTTGTGAGTAACTTCTGTCCACAAGATTAGTTGGAATTATGAGGTGAGGTAAGACTGCCAGCTCATGCTCGGTGGTCAGAGCTGTTGTTTTTAGCATGCACCAGCTGCATTGCCCTTCAGCTGCAACTCTGTTTGGTCAGCTCTTCCCCCAGAAAGGTGGGGATTCAGCTCTGAATGCTGCCCTCTGTCCCTGAGATCAGCTCTGGGATCTACCACTGCCCTGCTTTGGGAGGTTGGCATGTTGCCCTATCCCCGTTGTCAGCCTTTATGCCTCTCCCAATCTCTGTTGGGTGCTGGTGGCTCCTCTGGGAGGTTGGCTTGTCACCCTGCTTCTGCTCTCAGCCTTTGCTGCTTTACATGCAAGTTAGTTCACTGAGAGTTCAACAGCTCTGAGAGTTTAGCTCTTTGCCCCACCCCCATTCTCCAGGGCAAGTTCAGTGTTCCACCCCCAGTTCTGTTGTTGGTGTTAGATTACAGTTCACTTCATGTTTTTCAGTTTGTGGGGGAGGGGGCTCAATCTGTCCAGGAGCTGCATTGGATTATTTTCCCAGGGACTGGGTAGGAGAGTCGCATGTGGTGCATGATGCTCACCTGTTCTTCTACTGTTTCATGCAAGCAACTTTGGAGCTGGTTGGTAGGGAGAATTGTGATGCTTTTTTCAGTGCAGTGCTGCATAGGGAGGCTTTCCCTGGGCTACGAGTCCAGGATATTGCAGAGTTTGATTCTGATCGATGCTCTGTCTTCTGCTTGTTGGGAGAAGAAAAAAAGAGAGAGAGAAACAGTCACAGGGCTTTTTTCCCAGGGCTGGAGGCCAGACACACATTGCTGCCTGTGCTGCATGGGATTTTTGTGGCTGTTAGGTGCAATTAAAGGCAGATTTAAGGGTTAGTTTTTGAAATTTATCTGCACCTAATGTGATGGGGGTTATTATTTTGGCTAGAAGCAATCACAATTACACAAGTGTAGCTCCAACATCTCAAAGAGGTTTCTGGGGTCATGGAGCTTAGGATTTCTGATTCTGTACCCTAGTGGCCATTTTGGATCTCACATAAATATTTCTTATAAGCAGCATTTATAGATAAAACAGGGCCTGGTTAAATTAAATGATGTCACTGTTGCTTATAATTTTAATGAGCTTCTCAGTTCTCCTGGAAAAAATTGTATTTATGATTGTTATGAAAATACAAGAGTAACTTATGCTTGTTGTTGAAAATATGGTTAATAGAGAAAATAAGGGAAGATTTCTATAACCCCACCAGCCCAACCAAAAGATAGTGGTCATTATGCTTGTCAAATCTTTTTCCTGTCCATAAATTATTTTCCAAATTAATTAATTGTCATTTCATCCCCTGATGTTTTTCCTTACTTAACATTATATTGGAAGAACATTCTTTTCTGTGCCACTAAATGGGCTTCAAAAATGATAGGTCTACAGAATATGTACATCATAATCTATTTGATCACCCCTTTTATTGGGCATCTTAATTTTTCATTTTTACAAAGATGTGATGAAAGTGTCCCTGCATAGATAACCTCTATTGACAACACTCATCACATCCTTGGAAAAACTAATTAAAAGAGGCATTAGTTAGGCACCAGTGGCTCCTGCCTGTAATCCTAGCTACTCAGGAGGCTGAGATCAGGAGGATCATGTTTTAAAGCCAGCTTGGGCAAATCATTTGCAAGACCCTATCTCAAAAACACCCAACATGAAACAAGGCTGGCAACGTGGCTCAAGTGGTAACAGTGCCTGAATGGCAAACATAAGACTCTGAGTTCAAACCCCAATACTGCCAAAAAGAAAAAGGCATTACTTTATTTACAGTTCACAAATACTTATATTCAGAAACCCATATCAATTTGTACTCACATTGACCAATGTAGGAGTATGCCTACTTCTTTTCTATTCTAGGAATTATAATTTTTAGAAAGTATTAACTTGAAAATGTACTGCTCAGTTTTAAAGAAATAATTAAAGAGAGTAGATGCCTCTGCACAGTACTTTGCTCTTCTTAAAACACCTCCCCATACACTCTTCAACTTCTAATTAAAAGTAAAAATACTTGATTAAATAAATATGTATTGACCACCTACTTGTGCAAACAAGGACCTCAAGTTTCATTTTTTTTTTCAAGCAGTATCAGCCTGATGAAAGTTTTTGGCTCAGGTAGGAAGCAAGAGTTTGCCAAATGCCTAATAGGCTCAAAATTGCAAATACAGCCAACAAGAGGGAAATCCACAGTTACACATTTTGGTGCAATGCCATAATTTGTCAGACACTGTTATAAATAATGTCTTTGAGAGTTTTAAAAGTGTGCACTATTCCTGAGATGTGGGGCATATGGAAAGTTCCCCTGGAGTGTCAATGTTGAAATGAGTTCCAATGCCAAGGTCACCACTTTAGCTAGATTCTTCTTCCAAAATGGTGACTCCATGGGAATTCCCATGGGGCATATACTGCTACTACTCATGGAGGGTGAGAGGGTGAGATGAAAACAGATCTCCTCTTTGAGTCCTTGTCACTTGAAAAATAATTAACTTTAGTGGGTGAGTTGACGGCTTTGTGATCCTTGCTTTAAGGTGGCCCATAAAGGGGAAATTTTAGTTGAATTAAGTTGCCACAGAAATAAGAAATTCCCTCAGTAGAGTAATCAAGAAACTCATCAGACAAGTGTTCCTTAGGGAAACCGGGGTATGCTCCAGTGCCAGTCGTTCTTGGCCAAAAAGTAAGAGGAAGTGGGGAGGGGTTGGCCTTGAGCTGGCTCTCTTTGCCTTCTTTTCAGAGACTCATTATGCATCCATTTTCTTCCCATATATGCTCCACACTTTGGTTTCTCTGACAGCTCTAATGAAGACAAAAGAGGACAGGTCAGATTTCCTGCCTGAAATCTTAGAAGCAATGGTAATTGCTCTTCCTCCAGCCAGCAAACAGGCCACCAAATACAGGCAGATATGGAGTTCATTCCCACCCCAATGTCCATGAGCCTCAGAACCTCTCTTGATCCCTTATTTGGGTCCCCCACTTCTCACTCCACTCCATGTGTGAACATGCACATAGCACAGTCACACACATGCACACTCATACATAAACACGTGATATACCCAGCAGTTCCATTTTGTATGCCCTTCTGTGTATTAGGAACTTATTGTTTAGTTTACCTGAGATCCAGTTCATTGTTCATTCCTATTTCTTCTCATTTTTAGCGTTGTTTTAATGGAGAGATGAAGGGAATTCAGCAAATGATGTCATTCCTTTGACATGGGGGCCATACTCTTCAAAAACCGGACAAAACCCGCACTACTCAGGAACTACCCATGACATAAATAAATGTGTTCTGTGTGACAGGGTGTAATTGCCATGTCCCAAGTTAAATTAATTAATTTAAAAACTTTTTGCAGTAAGTATTTTTATTTTTTTAAATTCTCAAGACAGATTAGGAAAATAAATATCTATACCCTTTTGCCAAGGAGAACAAAATAGCACATTTTGGCACAATTTGGGTTCAGAGCAAAGGTAAAAAAGGAAAAGTAAACAAACATACAGCAGTATATTTTCATATCCCACCTTGTTTCCTGAAAGATTTATCATAGAAGAGAAGCAAACACACCAAGGTATTTGACAACAATCACCTCAATTCACTGGAACCAAAAGAAAAAAAACCTCAAGCCTAGGACCCCATCTCCACTGTTCCCCTAGATTTGGAGCAGAAGTTAAAAGAAACTTAAGAAAGTAAGCAACCAGGTCAAGATTGCATGGATCCTAGTAAATTTCTTTTCTTTTCTTTTTTTTGCTGTGGATTTCACTATGGTGCAAAACAACTTCGTGTTTCTCTTTGGCAGAACACATGTTTCACTCTGGGAAAGAAAGCACAAGTACTCTAAAGTGTGTATTTCATATCATGAAATGGTCAGTTTAGACTTTGGAGCAGGAGCCTAATAGCCAACAAAATGGAACAAGACTGTGGGTCAAGAGGAATCATGAGTCAACAACAGAAAGGCTGCCCTGAGCCTGGGTTGGTCCCCCCAGTAGGTGTTACTTTAGCCATTAATCCGGGGCACACCATAGATGGAGGGTGGTCATCTCCTGCCAAGAAACACACAACAAAACTCCAAATCAAACTGAAATCTGCCAGTTCTGCAAGTCTCCTCTACAGACCAAGTTGGGCTCCTAAAACAAGATCCAGAGATGGTCCAAGAGAGCTGACTGCAGCCCTACCCAGATGGGGCCCTAACACAGAGCCTCCTGGTCGCCATTGCAAGCCGCTTCACTTCATCATTCAAAGTGGCCTTTGACATTGAGATTAGTATGATCTAATGCAACTGTAACAACAGCCATCCTCACCCACTCTCTGAGGTCATGAGCCCATTCAGCACCATTTATTAGCTTTGGCATCATAGGCAGTGATTAAGTTCTTTTCAGCATGTTTGCCCTGTCCTCTTGGTTTTCTTTCTCTCCCAAGGAGCTTAAACTCTAGCTAGAGGACCCAAATGCTCTGCGCATCTCTACTTAAAGCATGTGCTTGCTTTATGAATTTGAGGACATCAGGAACAAACAGAAACTTCTCTATTAGTCTGGATTGGGCACCATGTTGACAATGAGTCTTAGGGTCTGACTCCTGTTCACATTTATTACTTTTCTTGTAGTCCTTGAGCTCTTCTTCATCCAAAACGTCCTCCTGGCCAGTAGGAGGTACTGTGATCTGTTGCAGATAGGACAACCAACTTGTGGGTTGTTTGCAAGTTGCTCTCTGGTTTTTGTGAATCATTTTTAACTTCAACTTACATCTTCACTCCTTCATTCTTCTCTTCTTTTCAAGGTTAGAATGAAGGTGTTCTTAGAGTTCACTTAGTCAAGGGATCAGCAGTCTTTTCTTCCATAAAAAGACAGATAGTAAATATTTTAAGCTTGGTGTGCTATGCGGTCTCTATTACAACCACCGATGGTCCTGTCTTAACAATAGTTTGACTTATAATTTTTCTATTTATGATGGTACGAAAGGGACACACAATTCAGTAGGGACCATACTGGAATTTTGAATTTGGATCTTTTCTTGGGTTAGTAAGCAGTATTATTCTTTCTTGAGTGGCAGGCCAGTAGCAGTGAGCTGCAGCTCCCAGACACCCACACGTCGTGAGGGGAAACAACCGACAGCCTACAGTGTGTACTGTGTTGCTAGGCTAGGATGTTAGGTAGGTTAGGTGGATTAAATGCATTTTTGACTTAAGATATTTTTAACTTAAAATGGGCTTCTCAAGAGCATCTATAATCAACTCCATCATAGCTCAAAAACCAGCATAGCCAACATACAACAAGCAAATAGGTCTGGTTATATTCTAGCAAAACTCTATCTACAAAAACTAGCAGTAGACAGGAACCCCCCTGAAGGCAGAAAAAGCCTCTTATAATCTAATGTCCTCTTTTCCCTCTCCCTCCACCCCAGATAAAAGGTATACGCTGAGTGAGGTCATATGGCTAGATAGAGGTAGAAACCCTACATCTTGCTTTTTATTCCCTGTACTATTTTCTGCAGAATAGCTTAGTCTTCTGTGATTGTCTAAGATATGTCACTCTCCCACTGATATAAGCATTTTACTACTTACAGACAGAAATACTAATGTGCTTGACTCTGGCATGGAAGCTGGCTCTGTCACTGACTCTGTGGTAGGCAAGAGCAGTTCCTACACAGATGTTTTCTTCCTTGTAGTCAGTTAGCTCATTTCAAAACCTCATCTATGTTCATTAACTGCCCATCCATGTCCCCAAACTCCACCCCTGCTCACAAGGGCACAGGTGAGAGACAGTATATGAAAGGTCAGGACAAATCCACTCCTTGCCACTGGAAAACAACTGAAAAGAACATGCTTCACCTTCAAGTAGGTTTGAAAATAAATTTATTTGTCCTACCATAAGATGAGTACCATTCTTTTAGTAGAAATGAAACACTTTTTGGAAGGTACCATGATGAAGGAGAGAAAGCAATCTGTGTTGTTAGATCCTTGTGTGACTAAACAAGTTCACCTCTCAGAAACTTGCTTTCCAGATGTGAACAATGGAAATAAAGAGAGTTCCCACAGGGTTCTCACTCAGATTCTGCACAGGGTATCCAAACACCAGTACAGTCTTGAAAAAGAGAGGGAATTCAATTTTTCTTTCTCTTTTGGTGGTATCCTTGTACTTGCTGGGCACGTGCTCTATCACTTGAGCCATATCCCCAATCCTTCTACTTTTAGTCTGTTTTTGAAATAATGTATCACACTTTTGTCTGAATGACCTTGGGCAAATAGATGTGCCTAATACACAAATATTTGAAAATTCTTTGTGCTTTTTTTCCCCCTTTTTTCTCAAAAATTCAAGCAATTCCACATTTATACCCCTCTCTTCTCTGTGTAATAGTACTTTTGAGCGCTGAAACTAGACAGCAAAGCCCCCATTTATCACTACATGTGGTGTTCTCCTCCACTATCCCTATCTTTTTTTTTTTTTTTTTTTAGTGGTACTGGGGTTTGGACTCAGCCTCACACTTGCTAGGCAAACACTCTACCACTTGAGCCACTTGAGCCACTCCTCCATTCCCTACCTTCCTTAATACTACAGAAAGCAAGAGGTACATCTTGCTCTCCAGCCTTCCAACCACTCAGTGACACCGTCAGGGCCAATGGCAAGAGGAGATGGCATTCCCTACTCTGCCTAAAGCTCAGAGGGCGACTTGAAACAACCGCATCCCTATTTGGGAAAGAGAAACGCTGTGCTGTGAATCCGACACTTATGAAAGCATTAGAATAGGGTGAAGGGAGACAGGCATGCGGGTTTCTGATCAGCTCAACTCATGTACACTACATGAACTCACTTCGAAATAATAACGCCTCTATGCTTCTCAGGCTTGTATTTGTCTTTAACCTGAGCCCGCCAAATTGTGCCAAATTATGTGTTGTTCAACTTGGACTGCCCAGAGAACACTAAACTCATTTTGCAAGTTAACTGTGCCGTATTTATAAAATTTCAGTATTACAACCGGAGTTATCGACACAGAAAGAGAAATAAACACAGACAATTTTGTAGAAGTCAAAACTACAGCCATTTTTCACATCAAGCTTGAATCAAGGTTAAATTTATGCATGTCCTTGTGTGATGTGTGCATCCATGTACACAGGCAGACTCACATTACAGAGTATGCTGGGTACGAGAACTTGTAAATAAAAAGAATTAATCATGCATTGAATTTCTAAATTTTGCATCTGTTTTAGGACAGGACATTTTGGATCGACTTCATTTTCACTTCATGGAGTTTTTTCTATATGGAAATGTATTCATTTCAAGCTAGCTATTTAACCCAGGCCAAGAAAATAATAGGAAGAAAAATTTCTTTTGAAATGTTACATTTCTGAAGTATTTTAAGTCACTTCCCTTTCTTCCCATACCTTTCCCTCATCCCCTCAACAGTCAATCAGGAAGTCACCCCAGCAGTTAAGACTTGAGGTCTTCATTCATGTCTTACCATGTGACATTGGCCAAGTTACCTGACTCCTCTTGACCTCAGTTTCCTTATCTGATAATGGGGCTGATGAGAGCTCTCACTCCACAGAGTTTCCACAAGGCTTAAATGAAGTCATTAGCTGTCTGTAAAGTACTTAATAGCTTGTCACACACATAGTACAGCTATTATGCTTGCTTTTAACGACTCAACTTAGTTACTTCCTCCTCTATAAAAACCTCTCCCTTGTCTCCTTGCAAAGCACAGACCTTCTTCACCTACCCCATGCCAATTGTCATAGCCCCCTGCCAATCCATCCTGTGAGCTCCTAGCATCCTTTCTACCCAGCGTTCTTAATCACCTCTCTTCTCAAAAACCTTTAGCAGCTCCTTATTCCAACAGGATAAAATCCAAATGCCCAAAACATGATGATTCAAGGTGTGACACCATTTGTCCTTTCTAGCTGTTATGGGTTGGTTCTTAACTGTATCCCAAAGGCCCATATGCTGAAACTTTGGTGGCCAGCCTATGGCACTCTTGGGAGGTAGTGGGCCCCTTGAAGCAGATATTGGACCCCTAGCTTTTCCCATTCTCTCTTTCTCTCTCTCTCCCTCTCCCTACCCTCCTTGAGGTGAAGAGGTTTCCTCTGTAGTGTGCTTTCATCATGATATCTGCCTCAAGACAGAGATCCAAAGACAGAGATCATGGACTGAAACCTCTGCAACTGTGAGCCTAAATAAAACTTTCTTCCTCATAAGCTGATTAGCTTGGGTATTTTGTCACAGCAATGCAAAGGTGAGTAATGCACCAAATCTCAAATATGACTTAAATGCCTCCCAAACAAAGCCAGTGCTGCCCTCCTGCATGCTTTTCCTTTTCCAGGGGCCACGATAATTTCCCCTCTTCTGTAGCCTTGCCTTCCTTTCACCACCATCGCCAACTCATCCCCCAGTAAATTCGTGCCATGCATTACAGCTGTAACCCACTTCACACTCGTTCAGAAACGGCCTTGCAACAGCTCTACCATTGGTGCCACATTAATGTTTATCCAGTACAGCAGGAACTTTTGGGGAGCCATAAATATACTTTAGATTCTTCTGGATCGCCATCATTTCCACATTATAGGTGCTCAGCACAAAGTTCACTGAATGAATGCATCAAATTAAGAAAAGTGAAGATATAGGGTCTAAGAGACTAGCATTTCCCAATCTAACAAGCACACTCTGTGATAGCGACTAAAGGTCTTCAGTTATAATAACTGTGATAGGTTTTTTCACTTCAGAAGTAGATTGAAGGAAGACACTCATAAAAATGACATTGAGAGATGTGTGTGACATTCCTTTGAGTCACTTCTTGTAAATGAATATTCCAGAGAATTTGGTTTAATCAGGAATAAATGCAATTGTTAAATAGCTCTACTTAACCACCATATGAAGCCCATCTCAACATCAAAACGCCAACATCAATCTCCCCTAGGTTTCCAGAAAATGCAGTTCATTAAACAATTATTTAACCTCTACACACAACCCCATCAAATATGATAAATTAGAGGTTCAAACAGATCTTTATTTTTAAAATTAATATACCACCCCCTTTAAACCAGGATTTGTTGCAAAAATAGGGTAATTTGCTGTGCTCATGAAGAAACTTGATAATGTCTCAACATCGTCCAAATGTCTCAGACATGTGCTACCCATCAGACCCAAGAAATGCACGGATGCATCTGTTTCTACTCAGAGCTCCCTTTTACATCTTTATGAAGTGAGCAAAACTGAAAAGTCACAAGGAATAAAAAGATGGTCGTAACATACACACTACTAATCGCTTAATCCTCCCTCTAGTGCCCAGGCTGTCAGGGCCAAGGACGATAACACCAATGTTAACACAGGCTGTCTGCGGGAGCTGTCACTGCCACCTGTGTCCCTGCGTTCTCTTTGCCAATACCAAGGGGATTACACAGAAACAAAGTACAGAGCTGAGTCAAGCTTGTGTCCAACGTGGATCCGGTTTCCCTGTGCATCCATGAGTGCTGAT